>NC_134485.1:368097155-368339655 GCF_040206685.1 Ascaphus truei
AATGAGGTAACCTTGTCTTTGTTAAATTAACTCAAGTAAAGTTAACTGAGGTAAACATTGTAATAAATTAATATTGATCAGTGACGACTCTGTTTGCAACAATTGTCATCAGCGTTAGTTATAAATAATAGAAATGATGTAAGGTATAATTCCATATACCATTAACGCAGCAATAGTGCCCGCAATAGCAGTCTCCCGCCATCTCCCCCTGCAACTACTCTCAATATGGCTGAGCGGGGTCAAATGGCGCTGCGTTGCCATGCCAACGGGAACGTCACGTGACGTAACAGCATCACGTGATGCTCGTTGCCATGACAATGAGACGCCACATGATGTCACGACGTCATGCGGTGCCACGTTGTCATGGCGACTTGACGCCGCGTGACGTTACATAGCATCCCGTTGTCATGGCAACACAGTGTCATTTAAAAAAAAAAAATCTCCGGGTTGACCGTCAGTCGAAGGTGGCAACCCTGATCATAGCCCATAAAAACGAAACATAATACAATCTGCAGATAATCATATTCTAGAGACATTAATCAGCAAATCAACACAGTGGTGGCAACTTGTAGTGGCTCTGTTTTTCTTATATAAATTCATATGTATTCAACGATGAGAACTAACTCACACCCACATAAAGAACTGATCGTGTAATTCCTGTCCCACCTCTTTTTGATACAGAGGTGTATATATTTTCGAATTCCACAGATCACAGTGGCAGTGTTGAACAGATTGAGGTAATAAATAATTTGGATGCTATGTTCCTGCTCGGTTGCATCAGCAAGTAGATTGGTCGTCAACATCTATTGTATAATGTTGCAGCACTGTTTGTGGTTAGTTCGGTAGTGTAGTGCTTATCATGTTTATATAACACATCTAAAAATGTTTTTTTTTTTTCATATTGTTTAGATTTAACACACACGCAATCATGAAGATGGATTTCCCTTAGGTGCTGGTGAGAGATATAGGATGGTAAAAATGCTGTGACAAATTATCTGCCTCCCATATGGTCTAGCGGTTAGGATTCCTGGTTTTCACCCAGGCGGCCCGGGTTCGACTCCCGGTATGGGAAGTTCTCTTTTTTTTTTTTCAAATAAATTCTTATTTGAAAATAGTGAGGAACATATTTGATGTGCTTTATCAGGATTCTCACATTTTATGTGATCTTGACTCCTCATTAACAAATGACAACATAAAGATTCGATTTCCTTTGAGAAGTTTTTGTAGCATTTCACGGATCACAGGGACTGTGGGGAACAGGATGAGTGAAAATGAAAGCTGTACATAGAGAGTCAGAGCCTCGGTCACAGAAACCCTCTGGTGCATCGTGTCCTTTGTGATAATACACACTTTCCCTTCTCTGAGAGTGAGTAATGGATCCGAGGTCAATGGTATTAGTATACCTATCTCATTACTTGAAGCAAGTCTCTGTGGCGCAATTGGTTAGCGCGTTCGGCTGTTAACCGAAAGGTTGGTGGTTCAAGCCCACCCAGGGACGGTGCTATCTTTTGTCCCTTTGAGTAGAAACTCTACTGTTATATCTTATAAAGAATCTTTTCCAAAACTAAAAAACCTCTAGACAAAGAAAGGATTCTTTTAAATAATGTATATTTCGAATGTTCTTGTTTGTGTTTGCTCAATGCATGTGATTCTTTAACTTAGCTGAATAAATACGTTCCAGATACACGGTTCTTCACAGTTTCAGAGTGTAGAAAACATTGATACACTTGAGAAACGAACCCCAATTTGAGCACTCTGACACCGTATGGAATGATTATTATAAAACTCTACTACAGTGACAACAGTTTCCGTAGTGTAGTGGTTATCACGTTCGCCTCACACGCGAAAGGTCCCCGGTTTCCGGGCGGAAACACTTTTTGTGTCTTAACATTCGTGGTATTGCTCTTGTTTTTCATTTGCATTTAGTCACGATTAGTTAGTGCTACTTTTTTTTATTTGACTGACACACGCACAAACATATACAGACACAAATATATACATGTATTGCAACAATCTTAGAATTAGTGGGAGAGGAGCATTAAGATCAGGATGAGGCCGCGGTCCCAGTGCCTTCTACATCGCACGCGCGA
The DNA here is from genome assembly GCF_040206685.1 of Ascaphus truei. Classification (NCBI taxonomy): domain Eukaryota; kingdom Metazoa; phylum Chordata; class Amphibia; order Anura; family Ascaphidae; genus Ascaphus; species Ascaphus truei. The sequence goes on from NC_134485.1 coordinate 368,099,246, forward strand.
ACAAGCACCGCCCCTCATTGGGGCTGGGCCCAGTATGTACCTTCACGCGGAACGTGCAGCTGCGCTGTATGACAAGTTTTTCCAAAGACATTCAAATTGTATTCACAATTTGCGACGGAGGGGTGGCCACGCCCCCGCCGGCGGTTCAGCCAATAAGGGCAAACCAGCTGTGTCAGGTCATGGCCACGCCCCTGGAAAACCCAAGCCACGCCCTCCCACTGCAATCTCCTGCATCTTCTTCCAGATCGCGGTGAAGCGCTGTGCATGCGCGAGTATTATTATGTGTGTCAGTAAACAGTTATATTGTACCGGTATACAAAGGGTGTGCTCTTGTTAACTTAGTCCTAGGGGCCTTTGGAGAGGATCTGCGATGTTGGCAGCCAAAAGGAGGCGGCGCCCGGTACTGATAGGGAGTATCTTAGCAGGGGTGCCTGACTTACAAGGTGCCTAGACCCCTCTGTTGGAAGAAGCCCAGAGTACTACTAGCCGTATATGGATAGCTGGCGTTTCCAAAAACCAAGAAGACCCTCCGTAGCATATATGCAAACCGCCTGGACCTTGGCACTGTATATATTAATGAAGCAGCATCCCTGACAGGGAACGGGAAAAGTGCCTAGTGCTCAGAGGCACACATATACAGCACAGCAATATCCCCGATGTATGTCTGAATAAACAATAAGTCCACAGTGTAACTTACAGTTGGTAACTACTAACTACTAGCCGTAGCCAGATCATGGAACCACAGAGTGCTTGTAATGGACTGTAATCATGTGCAGCATATCGAGATGGAGCTTTGCGAGCCTGGGGTACATCCTACTCTTGGTAGACTGCAACCATGTGCTGTACAGATCCACAGGAAATGGATTCCCGTCGGAATTGCGATTCCTATACAGTCGGAGAATAGACAGATCTCAAAATTGAGGTTCCCTTGTCCGGGAATGCACCACGTGAGTCACATCATCCAAAATGGCGGTTCCCGCCGAGAATGGGAACTGTGTGGAAGGTTTGCAGAAAATTTGCACGCCTTTTTGCAAAGTTCTGCAAGGGTCTGGCGAGAAAGTGAGGACCCCACCCAAGAGTCGTGACTGGCTGGGCCAGGAGTCAGAGTCACGCCTCGTCCACGTCATCGAGTGCTCCCCCTCTAATCTCCACCAGAGGGAGGGGGCACAATGACAGTCAATGCCTAAAGACTTTGGAGAACCAGGGTGTAGCGGACCGCACCCTCAGTTCTTCAGAGCCTGGCGAGTGAAAGGAGTGCACCTACCATTCCTCTTATACCCGTTTCTTCTAAAAGTATTGAACATGCCAAGCGATATGGACTTTACCCTCTATCAACTACCAGAAGGGCTCCTGGTGGTGAAGGTGGAGGGGAAGAGGCACCTCAGATGCCTATGCCCCAAGTGTGATTTCCCAGGTGGCAAACTGACCTGGGAAGCCAAGTGTGCCCGCTGCGGAGCACGTTTCCTGAAGCCCACGCTGCTGCGGCCTATGAAATTCGCAGAAAAGGATGCAACCGACCCCACTTCCTGGGTGGTCGGTGCTGCTAAAACTCAATCTACCTCATCCATAGAGGCCTCGGAGGGCCCATGTGCCACCAAAGAGGATCCAGGTGATATGAGTACCCCGGTCCCCGCAGAGGAACCAGAGACGGTTGGTGAATCGGAACCAGCCCACGAGCACCCGAGTAAGGTGACTGTCATGGGAGAGGGGGTTTGGCCCCGTATTAAAGGGGTTACACCCCATTTGGCCACCCCCTGCTCTCACTTGGGAAGCAAGGGGTTAACTGAACTGCGGTCCAGTAATGTGTTTTTACCCTGCTTCAGAATCCAAATGTATATTCCCCTGTAAAAATGTATTGTTTTTGTTCCAGTGTTTGCACCAACACATACACTGGGATTGATGCAGGAGGGAAAGGGTTAAGGTTAACTTAGTGTTTATAGCCCTTTGTTCCAGGTTCCCGACTTTTCAGGCTCCATTTTGCAGCCTTCCATAGGTCGCCATTGCAGCTCGATGCATTCCAATGGCAGATCTGGCGGTTTTGGGCCTGTTTCCAGCGAAGACCAGCAGGTGGCGTCCGAGAGGAGGAGCGGCGGTTTCCCATTGTAAGTCAATGGGGCCATTGACTTCAATGGGGATTCCTTGACGCCGACCTCCAAGAACAGGTTGGCAGCCATCCTAACTGCAGACCGCAAAAGCGGATACAATGTCTTTGAAAAGAGCTTTATCACTGAGTTCACAATTGGCGTGGGAACCTTAGGTTCTAGGGCACCTAGAAATAAAATTATTTTTGCTCCTAGGCCTCCCCACACTCGACCACCACCGGGTCCGAGAATCCAGGACCCCCGTAAAGGGTCGAGCTCAACAAGAGGGTCGTGCCATTGACTCTAATGGCGGAACGGAGGTCCCATTGAATCTAATGGCGACGCTCGCCCATGCATTTCCTATGGCGGCGCCGGCCATTGATTCCAATGGGAGAGAGCCGCGTGGCGTGAAAACGGCTAAGTCCGAAACTGCAAAAAGTGTAAGTCCATATCTCCGGTTCTGCGAGGACCAGAGGGCTGGGAGTTGGGTCGCATGTAGTCACTGCTCCGGCATGACTGCATGGCCATTTCCAGCCCTCTCCGAACAACCAGACGGAGTATGGGCAACTGTAAAGATTGGTGATTTTCCCCATAGACATCAACGGCGGCGTTCCTCCATTGAAAGGCTATGGCGGAGAAGTCCCATAGACGTCAATGGCGGAGTTGCCCCATTGAAAGTCTATGGCGGCGGAACCCATTGACTTCAACGGCGAAGTTGCTCAATTGAAAGCCCATGGAGGCGGAGCCCGTTGGTTTCAATGGGAAAAGAGTGAAAGGCAGGGATTCATTTTAAAGCGGAGAATCCTATATTAAATTGAAAAGTGTTTTAAACTGCATTTGTGTATCTCCAATTCTGGGGGTCGCAGAGAGCTGAAACTTGGCCACCCTGGAGAATCCCCTCTGGCATGAGGGATTGGCAAGTATCAGCCCACTGGGCCCAGCAGAACGGATTATTTTAATATGTGAAGGTATTAAGGTATGAATTGTATCTGGGTGTGGTATAAAAACTCAGAGCCCATATGCTATGTTAATGATCAGGATGGCAGACAAATGGTCGATCATAAACTCCTGATCAAAGACTCCCTCACCCTGCTTGTGTATGCAAGCACAACAGAAGGCAGGACATGGGTACTTGAGATTAAGTGTGGTAATTCACACCTTGGACAAAGGGTATCCTGGCCAAGGTCGACTTTAAGACGCCAGGCTTGTGGGAGGGGGGCTGAGGAATTAAGCCCCCTGATTAGAATAATATCCACCCAGTGGGCAGGTGTTAAGGTGCCCCTCAGGTGAGGTGGCAAGGAGAGATTGGGTGCAGGTAATTGTTCTCCAATGGCCTACACTCAATAATAAGGTATCGACTGGAAATTGCATATAAAACAGTGTCCAGCCTATACTCTGTGGTTCGTGTTTTCGTGACTTCAAGTTTACCAACTATTTGATGCCTGATGAATTGCTAATCCTGTTTGCTGATTACTTCATCATCCCCATTCCAACCCTAAGTAAGTGTATATTTTGCCTGTTATTTGTATATCTTGTGTGTTCACCTTATTTAAGGAATAAACTCTAATTTATCATATCTAATTCGTGTTCAATTCAACCCAGAGATATTTTTGCTGTGTATTACTATAGCCTCTCACAAGTTCCCGTGACAGTGACTGCCTGGGGTGATGAGACACTGTTGTTCTCAGAGGCGCGTGAGCCGGGACCGGCTCTGCTAATTGCCGCTGATGACTCGGAAATGATCCGGTGTCTCTCCCCTGCGTAGGTGTCCCTATCCTCCTTCCCTACCAGTAGCAGACTGTCTTCCGTGGTGTTTCGACTGTTGTCGAATATGCCAACCGACGCTGTGGAGGAACAGAACAGTTCTTGTGGCTCCGAGAGATGGAGGAGCACAGTAACAGTAACCGAGACCGTGAGACCAGAGAGATGGATGAGCCTACCCCTCGTGGATGTGTCCAGAGGCCAATCCAATAATTCTCCGGTACAGATGGAGGTACCTTCTGGTGCCGATATCCATGTGGATGGCAACGATGCCACACCCGTGCAACGGCCGGATGTCGACGTGCTTCCGGTGTGGGATGTGGAGCTGTACCAGGACCCAGCGATACCTGCTGGAGATGACGTCATACTATGAGTGACCGCTGGGGCAGATGAGAAGCCTTCGATTCCCGCTCTGGTGAGTACCGTTATAGCTCCTGTGAAAGGAGCTACCTTTATCCAATCTATGAAGGAATGTTTGGCGCGTAAGCATGCGGCTGCTGCTGTGGCCAATACAGCCTTAACCCCTGAGGCAGATAACCCTCCGATGTGTCCGAATGTTCCGACCCTGCTTTTCTGGCTCAGTACTGGGAATATTTAACGGCCCATAGGCCTATGCCCAAGACGAAGCGCTGTTCTATAGCGTGAAACGCGTTGAGGGGGATGCCGTGGTGTAGCCTTGTGTGTGTGATGTCCAAATAATTTTTTTTCAATCAACCCGGAAGTAGCCTGGATATTTGTCACTCGCAGTGGCGCCGGATCTTCTTTCTTTCCACTATGCCCAACACTGCCCCTGTCCGTCATGTAGTTCGTATCAAATTGGTGTCGGGTCTGGTCAATATATCTACTAAGAACATTGACCGGGACTTTGCTAACATTAAAGCCCCATACCCGGCTACTAGTACCACACCTTCTTTGCCACCCACAAAGGGCAGTGTCTACTGGTCGTTGCCAAGACCCGGTGAAGCTGACTGGGCCTGTAGAGACTATTACTCCAACAAGAGAAGCCACTGGGTCGCTAAGACTTTAAAGCCTTCCACTGATCACAGGGATTGGGAAGAGGATCATGGGTGGTATGATACGGCAGAAAGTGTTGCTTCTGGGGGAAGTCAAAAGACAATGTCTGTACATTATGTGTCTGAGTTTTCTTTACACAACACCTCACACACAGGGCCTTTCTTAGCTACGCCAGTGGGGTGTTTACCATTGTGGCATCCTAGATTTCGGGGATATGTGCCGTACATAAACCACACCAGATTCCTACTAGAGATGGGCGATGTGGTAGATCATTGGTGGGTGAAAGGAGATTTTACCCCAGAGGAGACCACAGAGCCCATGGGACGGAGAGAGAGGGAGATAATGTTAGGCATTGTACAACAAACAGGAGTGGCATTAGACAGTTATGAACCCCCGGTTCAAGAACCGTTGTTCTGTGTTCAGCTAGGCCAGGCTGAAGGCCGCCGATTAACCAAAATCAGCCGAGCTGAGCGGCATGTGGTACAGAAATATAGGAACTCACACGGATTCGAATACCCCTATGTCTCAGAGCCGTTAATAAGGGAGATTGACGAGAATAGGGAAACATGGCTGATCGAGACCGTTAGGGCCTATGTTACAGAACATAGTAGGAGCACTTTCCATAATGTGGAAGAAAGGGTGGCCTACTTAGTTGGAGTATGGAAGGTAGGGAGATCAGTGTACAAGGACCGAGTGGAGAATGTATCTGAACGGTAACCTAAGAGGGTTCTCCATTACTGTGACTGATAACTCAGGAGCCTTAGTAAGAAAGCCCGATCCTGAGCACTATTATTGATAAGGTTCTCCATGTTGGGAGGAACCCTTCTTCCTTAAGGCTGCCATTTTATGGTTGTAGTCAAATAAAGCTGCTAAATGGTTCCAGTAAGCTGTTATGACTGTATTCACAGAAAATGTATCATGTATATTAAATGTGATGTCAATTATGTGAATGTTATTCTGTTATGTTCCAGGTTACCTTAAGGGATGGTACCCGAAACTTTAGGGTCCAAGCAGGGCCGTTGGAGTTTCACCAGAGGGAGGGTGTAGCCATGCCACCTGTGGCTACTAACCTGCCCTACTCCTGGCATTAAGTCCTGGTACAATCAGGTTGCCAGTAGTCAATATGGGTTTTCCCCACTCACTGGAGCTGCACTTGAGTGACAGTGGGAGGTGGTGACATCCAGCCTGAGCATGTCCAATCATGGAACAGACCTGGTGCCCTCCTCCTAGCTGTACTTAAGGGCAGTGCCGCCCTAAATTTAGAGTGCATCTACCTACTTGAGGGGCAGGTCACACAGCCAAGAGCCTGATTATTGGGCCTTCACTAGTCCTCTTCTCCTCGGTGGAGAGCAAGTGTGTACCATACCTCTTCCCCTGATAGAGGCAGGGAAGAGCTGGGACTGCTGCGGGTGCTCTTGACCTGTAGTGAAGGTCCAGGGACCATCCTTCAGTGAGTAACATTTCAAGCTCTAGTGCTTTTTCTTGAGGCCCATTCCCACAACAAAAGCAGTGGTACTTCCTTTCAGGATTGTGCTCTGCCTGGTGTATAGGAAGGTGGTCTGTGTGGCCATAAGTATGGCTGTCTCTCCTGCTGCCTGTCCTGCTCCATGCGGTCTTCTCTGTGTAGCCATGTAGCCCCTGGCTATCTATTTCCCTGCAATAGTATTAGGCCAAGCTCACGGTGGCGGCTCGGGCGTGCGCTTCCGTGCGCTTCCGTGCGTGCCCCCGCGCACACTCCTGCAGCCCCTGTGATGCATGTGCTAGCTGCAGGAGATGGGTCGCGGCAAATGTGCCACGGACACGTCACAGAGCTGATTCGCCCTCCTTGGCTGAACCAGCCCAGGTGACGCTGACATCACGTGAATGTAGCCCCAATTTAATTTTTTGTTGTGGCAGCAAAATGTAGCTGCGTTGGCGCGTGTCGTGGGCACTTAAGGAACTACCATACTTTAGACAATCAGGTAAGAGTCCTTCAAGTGTGCGCGGATGCAAACGCGCGCACGTAGCGACGCTACCACCATGAGCTCGGCCTTATGAATCCTGTTGGCAGCAAGCAATGCTAGGGTAAATCCCTTCGCACATGGCCTAGCATGTGAGCCTCATCCCCAGCAAGTTACTTTGTTTCAGTTACAGGCCCTGTCTGCCTGGGAGGATACTAACTGGGTCACATGGATAGTGGGGTGATGTCTGTGAGTCATCTAGACCTGCCCAGTTACGGGGGAAGAGGGATTAACCCTTCCCCAGGTATAAAAACGGTAGGGTCCTTCCCTTTGAGCTGGGTGTTCTGCCTCCTCCCTTAGGGCTGAATGTTCTGCCCAGCCCTAGCCATAGGCTAGCTAGTGTGCTCCAGAGGAAGAGAGTATTCTACCATTGCTGGTAGTTCCTGCCTTGCCCCTCATGGGGTGAGGATGTACAGACTAGCCTGGGGGCCTCAAGCCACTGGGATGCCTAGTCCTATCCTGCCCAGGGAAGGGATGTTACGCCTGGGCTGGGAGCCATGCAGATAGGGAACTATGCTGTAACTGCTGTTGTGCCAATAAACCTGCTGTACTTCTACTGGCACTCCAGATTCTTTACTCTACACTATGGAGGTTCCAGTGGGGATGAACCCTAGTCTATGGCAGAAGCCCTACATGTGGAGGCTCTGCACCCACAAAGGAAATCCTGTACCCCAAAGCTCCCTACCATCGCGGAGACTCAGCCTCCTGAGAACGAACAGGTACGCACCACAGCACCACAATATACCAGCGAATCTCCCTTAGGGGGGAGGGATAAGGTGTTACATCTGCAATTTATTTTTGTGCTTGTAGATTTCTATTTTTGTGTGAGAAAAATGATGGTTCTTTTCTCTCTCTATCATCCTTCAATCTGTGATAAATCAAGGTTATGTCTCGTGCTTTTGAGTGCTGGGAACCATTGATAAAATGTAGCAAGATTTTAAGGGACAAGGATATAAAAGGAGGTCCCATTCCCTGCATCCACACCCCCATCCACTCCTGCTGCGCCCAAGCACCTCACTGCACCAGCCCTGTCTGAGGGCTCCTTTATGGTCCATTAGCAGTAAGTGCTGGAAATGCAGTGATTCAACTTCCGTAACTTCGCAGACCATCTTTTGGGTCATAATGTAATGCAATTGTCTTTTACAGGGTCGGCTAGGAGTCCTGCAGGGATCGGTGCAGTGGGGTTTTGGATGCAGCATCTTGACGTCATGTCATGGCAACGCGGTGCCATTATTTAATGTCGCTTCACCATAACCAATGACTAAATCCCTGCGTTAACCTGAATGGAACTCTATGGATATGCATTGTTCATGGGAACACGTCTTTTGCACACCATAGGCATGAACGTCCGTTATAGGAAGCGCAATGCCCTCTCGTGGTCAAAGAAAGCACTTAAAGCAGCAATACATTCAAAATACTGTTTTTTTTTTTTAAATATATAATACATCAGTTGTGTATTAGACAATACTTACTGCATTTTTATTCTCACATCCCCCCCCCCCCCCTCTTTATGCCCCTTTAAAGGAGGTTTAAGTATTAAACTACATTGGCTGTTATAGCAACTATTTACAAAATGATTTTTTTAAATAGGCGGCCAGTGTGAATCTTTGCCGATCAATCATGGGAGAAAGGATTAATCAGCAGTTAAGGTAACTACACTTCCTTAAAGCTACGCGACTGCTGTACCAATTAAAATCTAATAACCTGTATTGCCACTTTAACACTGTTCTGAGCTTTGAAGAAACCAGTTAGCGCATCGTTAAACAGGAACAGCTGTGTGGATCTGGGCCAAAGCGTTAAGCAATTTGCAAAGGGCTCGGACATTGCTTCACAATGTACACTTCCTCTCACTTGATTCAAGTACATCCAGTTAGCATGCATGGCACATACCAGTTAGCATGCATGGCACATACCAGTTAGCATGCATGGCACATACCAGTTAGCATGCATGGCACATACCAGTTAGCATGCATGGCACATACCAGTTAGCATGCATGGCACATACCAGTTAGCATGCATGGCACATACCAGTTAAGAGTCAACACATCACATGGATAACATTAATTTTTTTACTGTTTATTATTTTTTAGGAAAACAAAAACAAAACCAGTAACTTTTAATAGAGCAATAATAAAACTTATTCTGATAATTATTTGTACAAATGTACAACTTCAAGTAGAACCAGGATATTTACAGACCATGGCCCATATTCCTTATTCTGCAAAGTAGTCTTCCCCTAGAGCTTTGGTGAGCTCCACACATTTGAAATGAAATCTTCCCAAGCAAGGAGGGGAAGAGCATGCTGAAGAGCAGCCTGTGTGCAAAAACAATAAGGCCATATTTCAGAAGTAATGCTATGCCATAAGGCACCTTGTGGACCATTTAAGTGAATGAGCTTAAAGATGCCCTGCAGGTTAGCACTGTTTAGTAAATACTGGCTTTGTTCAGAGAACAAAATACTGTAAAATGAATACATGCACATCTTCAAACAAATGAAAGAGCAATCAGCCCATGTCATTTAAGTAGTATACATCAGGAAAAATCCAAACAGTACATTCAAATGTTAGTATTTTGACAATTATATGCACATACACAATTACTTTTCAGTATTGGATTTCCCTACTCAACTTTAATTATTAGATTTGCCTTGATGTAACTTTCTAAAAAAATGTTTTTACATGTTTTTATTTATTTAAGCGTACAGTAGTTGTAAAGAAATTTCTTGTGGGCCTATTTGGCATTTTGGCAGAATTGTAAATGGATTTCCTCTCATGGAAGTATTAGCTTTTTATTGGAAAATAAAGGTTTAATAATTGTAGTACTGGCTGGACTTTATTTTATAATAGACCAGTGCTCTCTGGTTGTGATAACTTCGTACGGCCAAAGTGCAACAAATGCAGCGGTGTATATGTTCAACCCTTTCACTGCTGAGGGGGTGGGGGGGTGCTGAGGAGGGTCTAGCAATATATAGCAATGAACTTTCAGGAGCAAAGTGATTAAATAAAAGATCTCCTTTTGAACACCTGGATAAGTCAGTTCTCTCCCTGAGCCTTTGCACAACATGCTACCAAATGTTTTTTTTTTTTAACAATTGTCAAAAATATATATCATCAAAGGGAGGAAAATATTCATTGTGGTCGTTCAACACCTCGAGTGTAGATGATGAAAGGAGATCATTCAGCACGTCCTCTTTGGTGGAACTCTCAATGAATGAATTATTTGCTGAGGTAGCTTGCAGAAGGGATTGGTTGTCCTTAAAACTGCAACGATCATGTTTCAGCTCAGTACCTTCATTACATAATCCATCTGTCTGACAACTGGGCAATGATGATCCATAACCCCCATCAACTAACATTTCGAAGAATCTGCTATCATCAGATCCACCTCCTGGCACGTCAGTGGCCACCGGGGAAAATAAGTCTGCAAAGAAATCTGCGTCTCCTGGACTACTACAGAGAGATGTGCTGGAACTCATAGTGCATACAGATTCATTGTCCGCATTATCAATTTGTTCCTGTAGCTCCTGTAGCAAGCCACGTAGCTGTTCCCGCCGATTGAGACTACTATATTGAGAGAAATGTTTTATCTGATTGCTACGGGGACTTTCTTCGTTACTATGAGTTTTTGCTAGCATTTCAAGCGAGGCCAGTTCATTTTTCTTGGCTTTTAGTTTTTTTAACATTTTTAATCGAAGCCTACGAATCTTATCCTCACTGGCCGAGCTTCCGTTCTTTGCCAGCATCTTGCCATAATCTATTCCATTCCGTCCACGTTTAGTTTGATTGGAGGCTGTAGGTGCTAGGAACGTTCCCACAGGTTTAGAGGCCTTATCTTTTGGGGGACCTGCATTATGATCTGGGCCTCGTTGGTATAAGGCTGAAGGCAGAATTCCATTTGTATTTTGCAATGAGCATACATTGGAGTCCACTGTATTAATAGTTTTACGGGTACCTTTGGCTGTAAAACCACCAAAATTCTCTGCCTTCTTACAAGCGACATGTTGATCAGTTACCTTTAACAGAGAAGGTGGTTTAGGACAATTATTTATATTTTTCTTATTTGAACCATACAAATTGGAAGCCAGAAAAGAAGGATTTTTGTTTAACAAACTCTTTATCCAACTGCCGACTACACCCTTCTTTGTACTATTCAGAATGGCAGAACTGGTTGCAGTGGTTGCAGATGTACCAGAGTTTGATTCTTCTCTGTAGTTATTCTGTTTGACGGAACATGGTTTTTGCATAATGCCCTCAGCATGGGGCGTGCTGTTTTGTAAGTGTGACTTGGTAGACTCCGATGATAATATAGTTGAAGCCTGACTTGCTTGGTACAAATGTTCAGGCAACATCATGCAGTTATTAGGCACTTCAAACTGAGCACCATCAGATAAACTTTCAGATGGAGAAGTCGAATGTATGTTTGCCTGTACTTGTCCTGCATAAGTACCATCCAGCTCTGGCACAAGGTTGTTTTGGAGTGGAATACCCACAGAGTCAAATGGAATTTGTACAAGAGTCAGTGTTATGATGTCATCATCAGCATAACCTTCCAAACCGGAAAGCAAATTTGATCTATTTGACGTTGGTAATGTAGATGTAGGAATAGATACTGTTTCTATCGGTAAGGCAATCAAAGAAGATGGATCCAATGTTTGACCAGGACATGATGGGGAAATGGTTGTTGAGTTAAGTGCTGGGGTTTCGGCTTCCACGGTACAAGGATTTGCATCTTTTTCTTCTATGGTTTTCGAAGGATTCCTCTCCCAAATGACAATATGCATCTCTGCTGGAGGGACACCAAAATTCTTGTGTTTACTGCCGTACGGCCCATTCAAATCATCTGACTCCAGCCACGTCCCTAAAATAATTAGTGGAAATTAATTAAATTAAGAAAACAGTCTAATTGAAAGGGAACTGAGAAACCAAAGTCATCTTCAACATTATACCAAAGTGCATCACTGAAATAGAACTAAGAAATATCATCCCATGGCCACAAGTGACATTACATATACAGGGTGTTCTCACTAAGAGGCACAAACAGGATTAAAGTAAATGCACTGCGACTCAGTGTGGACACCCTGTAAAAGGCCTCAATACGTACACCAAGGAATAATGTATGCCATATCAAACATTTCCTGATCAGAGTAAATTAGTCAGAAAAACAACAAATGTGGCTTGTAAATTATACCGTTATTGGCTAATTGAAACACTTTAATGGGCCAACATAAGTTCTTAAGTTTCGTGCGGGGTCTTGAAAGCTTGCATTTATTTAACTAGATTTAGTTCATGTATTAAGGATGAAAATGTACCACTACCGCTATTAAAAGTGGTTATGTTGGTCAGTGAAAAGCGCTCAACCGCGATTTTATCTGCCATGAGCCTACGCTTACCCAGGATCAATATAGCGTACACTAAAAATATTACTAAATCAAGAACATTTTAATTCTCTGGGAATACCTCAAGTTTTACAAGAAAATCAGCGCAAGTAAAGACTTTTGGTTTAAATTAAAGGAGCAGAACGGTTTTATTTTTTTAATTGGTGTGATGCAGGGGGTCTCCGGAGCTGAACCCCATTCATTTCAGCTCCAGTGACCTCCTGCCCTGTGTGTCTTTTTCAAGGCACCCCATACCTGGGTGGACCAGGAAACCACTATCTACCATCTACCTGGGAATCATATTCTTTGTGCCCATTTAAAAAGCAACACTCTAGGCAACACAATGCTTTAAAACATTTTTTTTTAATATGGGATTTAAGCAGGGGGTCCTCTGGAGCCGAGTTGCGTTGATTTTCGGGGACCCCCTGCTTCCCGAGATACCTCGTAGGTGCTGCCGGCATCTCCACGCAGTTTAAAGATCCCATATCGCGTTGGCCAATAGGAAGACAGAAGATATGACGTTGCGGCTTACTATTGGCCCAAGCCAGGGCTCCTACCGGCAGCACCTACGGATGTAATTATCTCGGGATGCATGGTGAAATCAACGCGGCTCAGCTCCATATGAGACCCCCTGCTTCAAACAGAGGGGGGAAAAACGCCGCCTGAAGTGCCTCTTGAACACACGTGCATATTCTAGTGTTTGTTTTATGACAATTATTTTTTACATACTACAATATGTTAATTTGTATTTTCCCTGCTCCCCACCCCCGGGAACATTTTTACACTATATTCACCATTTGATTTTGAATCTAAAAGTCAGGTGTGGGTAGGTGGGTTGTTTGTGGATGTGAGGGGGGGGGGGGAGGGAGGCGGGTGTATTCTTTATTTCTCCAATTTTCGGGTTCTCTTACACTAGCTGTTTCAATGACAAAAAAAAAACACTTTCCCGGTTCCCATCCTCTACACTTCAGCTTCCTTGTGGGAAACGGTGCCTCTGGCAGCGCATCAGTCTGCATTCTCAGCAAGTTGCACAGAAAAGTACTATGGAAAACAAATGGGGGAAAGCAAGATTTTGTTTCTTTTGAATCATGACGGGTGGACACGCTTATAAATGACATTACAAAACACTTACCATCAAGGTTTGCAATCCAAGCAGAAAAATGTTTACTTTGATACCGAATCACCATGCTAATTTCATATAAGTGTCCTTCAAATTGAAATGAATACAGCTTTAGATCATTGTGAGGCAAGCCTTCCACAAAGTGACACATGAACATAGAATTTACCCTGTAACAATAAAAACAATGTATTCAATAGTAGCACAAGACAACATTAAAAACGTGTTTATTTCAAAGGCTAGCATAAGCAGCTTTGCGCATTTTAGAGTAAGGTATCTCTGTCGCAAACTTTGCAAATTAATCTAAGGTATCGGATGCTGTGATAATATACATGATAAAAAAAAATAAAGAGGAAAATGGGGGTGAACCCCTGGTGGTGCTACAAATATGCCAGACAGTTAGTGACAAATAAGCACATAATAAAGAACCAGAACTGAGTAAATAAACGGTGAGGGTGTCTCCACTCTTTGATAAAGCGCCTCCACGGCGGGAAACGCGTCAGAGTTTTTTAATTTAGTGTGTCTGCCCTTTTTTGGCTATTATGCCCAATAAATAAACTTATTTTTTTTTTGCATCAAAGCCCTCTTTATCATTCCGGCAGTGCTCTGCTCTCTCACTACCATAAAAAAAAATAAGAAGCCAGAATTAGAAAAAATGGGGGCAACCATTGAACCCATGAAATTATCTGGACACTGATACACAGCCATTTACTCCCATGTGTAACCTGTGTGATTACCCTCATTCAGCATTCATCTACAATTATGTTTGTTGGTATGTTTTGCAGAAATATGAAAATCCCTTACCAAGTTCAATTTCAGTGTCTGGCAGCTCCGTGAGACTGCTGCAGGATGAAAGGTAAAACCCCTCACCACCCTCACTACCCTCACACCCCTGGGACTCTTAACCCTCCCTCTGTGATTCTTAACCAATACATCCCCCTGCCTTGGACTCAACCCTCCATCCTCACCCACCTCCCTTCCCTGTTACTCGTAGTAATAATAATAATTTTATTTCATATAGCACTTTTCTCCGAATAGTTCTCATAGGATTTTTTTTTACAGATACATTCTCTGCCCCATAGAACTTACAATCTATGTTTTGGTACCTGGGGCACAGGGAAATAAAGTGACCTGCCCAAGGTCACACGGCGTGGACACCGGGAATTGTACCAGATTCCTATTTCAAACTCTGTGTCATTATTTACAGAGTCTGTGTCTTTACTCACTGAGCCTCTCCTTCGCTTAAACACTTACCCCCTCCACCCCCTGGGATCTTAACCCTTCTATGCCCCCTCTCCCCCTCCCCAGGACTCTTCCCCCCCCCAAGCAACGATCTGGTCGCGATCAAACAAGCAAGTCCCGCCCGGTACACTGTTGTGCCAGCACTGAAGGGGTTAGGCCATTGAGAACTTCATTGTAGGCAGAAAATTCAAACCTTTGCTATAAGGCTAATAGAGTTTGAAGGCAGGGCCGGACATGCCACTCTTTCACCCAAGTACGGTCACCACAATGCAACAGGAAAGCACTGACGGGACTTCCCAGTGCAGTTTCAGAGCAACTAATCACATTGTACATGTACATTATTGTGTGTATACTTACTTTTCCAAAATCATTGTCCGCTTTTGAGCTGAATCGTGACAGTTGTTGCAGGGAGCTTTATGAGCAGCATTTAGAGGCTGCCATTCTGGGACTATCTTTGTAAAAGTTGTTAGTGTTTTCTGGCACCTGGAGAAAACATAATTAAAAAAAAAAAAATATATATATATAAAAAAATTCTGCAGTGTTAGCAATTCAAAAAAAAATCTAAAACAAAAACGTATGTAGCTTTCTTTTGAAGGAATCCCTTTCATTTAATACCAAAATGATACTCG
The DNA here is from genome assembly GCF_040206685.1 of Ascaphus truei. Classification (NCBI taxonomy): domain Eukaryota; kingdom Metazoa; phylum Chordata; class Amphibia; order Anura; family Ascaphidae; genus Ascaphus; species Ascaphus truei. The sequence continues at coordinate 368,114,464 of NC_134485.1, forward strand.
CAAGCAAAGTGTGTAATGTAATTATATATAAACACACAAAAAAACTGCACACACACCCCATGAATTACAAAATAAACTGATATTAAGTATATTATTGTCACATGAACAAGCACCCACATCAAGACCCTTATATATAGAATTGTAAGCTAGGCACACCTCAGAAAAGTCAAACAGTATGTTTCGGCATGTGGACGTTATAAATAGGTACATCACTCAGGGCAGCACCGACTACGTTCAGCGGGGAGTTCGACTGGACCAAGAAATACAGCACCATGCAGGCAAGTTCCAGAAGGTGTATATTAGAAGTCCATTGAAAAACAAACAACGGTCCTCGCAGAGACTTTCATCAGGACACACACACACACACACACACACACACACACACACACACACTAAAGGTCAATTAAGTGTGTATGGGGGCAGGAATATTTTGTTCTGAGATGGATCTATTGATCTATATTATGGTATATGGTTTTTATCTCACTGTGGCCAAAGTGCGAATATATTTATGTAGCCAAAGTGCGAATATATTTATGAACATGGTTAAAGGTACAAACACACACAACTCCTGCAAGCTCACAAACCAAACCCACCACACGTGTGTGTCGAAAGGAGTGCTACAGGGATTGTGACCTAATGTATAATACAAAAAACAAAAAGCCCCAGTGCTACATTCAATATGACCAATTATATTAATACTTATCTAGTTTTCTTCTCATAAGGGTCATTTAGTCACATTTTTTGGCCGAGGTATGCCCTTTATACAAGTCCTAACTCCATCTGTAAACATTTACAGTTAGGACGTGTTAAAAAAAATAAAAAAAAGAGGCATACCGTGGCGTTGTTACAATTTTAAGAATATGTTGGCCAAAAACTTTGACTAAATGACCCTTACCCATGAGAAGACAGAAGTATTTAATTTGTCATATTGGATGTAGCATTGAGGCTTTGTGTCTTTTGTTGCATAGTTAAAAAAGGTGGTCTTATTTTGACCCTCCACTCTCACCACTAAAGATCTCACCTTTCTTGGTGCTTATATCCACAGAGTGCACATGCAAATGTCCATGAATAGGAGTGATCAAAAAGCGCCTCAAATGTGCGGTCCTGCTGGAGCAGCAAAGGAAATGCAAACACAGGGCTCTCATTCTGTCCTAAGTGGAAACAAGGTTAGAACAAGACACTGTAAACAACAATGCAACCAATGAACCAGAAGCAAACAGTTACACAATTAACCCCTTCAGCAACAGAGGGCTCTGCAATAAGAGAAGGGAGGTGAAAGGATCATAAGAAATGGTCAACTTTCATGTCCTTTGTAAAGTGGACTTTCTTGTGAGGGTGTGCATTTAAGATATATATCTTGGCATTAAACAGGTATTTTCTTACTTGCCTGTAAAACAGACAATATATCTATATCTATATATAGATAGATATATTGTCTGTATGTTTAACAGGCAAGTAAGACAATACCAATAATTTGCTCTGGGAATGTTTCTGCAAGTCTCATTTGCATGGACCCAAGTTCTTCTCATTAACGAGATGAAAAAAGGGATGTTAATAGGCAAGAACTTAAAATATATATATTTTATATTCCCAGTCCTCAATAAAATGAATGCCCTCTCCGCACTGCTGGTAATGACAGATTTTAGTGGATTAATAGGATGCTTGTGCCTACCCTCAGGGGTAATAATTATTCACTGTTCACACAAGCAGTTGTATGATGCACACTACAAACTGAAAACCCCATTACATACATGGACGAATATCCAACGGTAAGAACTCATCTTGCTCAAGTTAACAGTTATTGCAAGAGCAAATGTTACGAGAACCATAATAAAATGCCAAGTACGTAGCTTAGCATGGTGGTCAATCATACACGGCATCTTTGTTTCTGTGCACAGAAATGGACATGACAAATAAGTGGCTCTGCAACCAATGCTTACAAGCTGTTGTACATGGAAATATTATATATTTAAATCTTTCCTACCCAAATAAACGGCGTGTTGCAGTCTCAGATAGGGAACACCCGCTTTAGGGGCCTTCATTTTAATCCCTGCTTTTGTGCTAACCAGCGCTGCTTGGAGGGGGCCCCTGCTTTTCATAGTTTACACAATATAAACGTACACACTTGCTGGGGTTCGGTTTCAGTGTGTGAACTGCTTTGTGTGCCCCGTCCGCCCAATATAGACCCATATATACTGGTGTTATTACCAGCAGACATAGCACAAGTCCAGTTCTGCACCTGCACGCTACGTTTGTGCAGCTTTATTGCACGGGGCGCAACAGTTCGGTTATGAATAAAAAGGATTATACAGAATCCCAAAGAGGCTTGGCCAAGCTATTCAAAGGCCGAAGCCAATGTTACACGGAAAACTTTCCCATCATTAAACAACCGCTTCCAAGGGTCATTATTTTGAAGTGCCAAACCTCTGACCATAGTTAGACACTTTATACCCTATTAATTAGTTCTCCCCCCAAGTCTTTTGCAGACCACGTCTTGTGAATCAGGTATTCTACTTACACTGCAATGCATTCCATTAGTCCAAGAAACGTTTTTATGCACTTCTCAGACATCTGAAAGGAAGGGTGTCACCTAATTAAAAGTAAGCTGTATATGGAATTATTCATTATCGTGATAAAGAGCTCCCAGTGCTGAAGGGGTTAATCAAGAAGTGCGGCATGATAATCTTTACCTCTTATGTAATACAGGCATACAATGTATGTATATAGGTGTGTATGTATATAAAACAGAGGCACAGTGCATGTAGAGACAATATCATGTATACATATGTATTAAACATGGGACTAGGAAAGAAATGTAGAAGACTATTGCACAGTAAAAAAAAACAGGGAGATAATGATATCCATATAGGGAAGTACTTTGAGTACAGTATCTGTATAAATACAGAAAACACAATGTAGGATTGCAATACTAGGACAACAAACATTTCCATTTTAACTTTGGAGAATAGATGTATAGGAAATATGTAACCACGGAAGTAATATATAAGAAACAAATATACTGATATACAGATGTAGCCAGAGTACCCCACAGCTATGGGGCAGTTATCAGAAACAGACAACCGCAGCATATTAGCAAACTAGGATGCCTGCAGCTGACTACCCCACAGCCATCCCTGGGTACAGCCTAGCTATAGCTGTACATTATGCAGCAAATCCTTGGGTCCTATTATTCAATAGTATGTAAGTTTACTGAACTGACCTAATTCACACTTTAAAATGGGCTTTATTCCTTCAAAAACAGAGACTCTGACTTCATCCAGACACATCTCAGCCAAGACAATCTTGTTTGCATCCCCTGCAAGGTATAGAAGAAAAACAATAATGGGATTAAAAGATCACTATACAAAGTATGTGTATTACCTCAGAGGCCACATAGATAAGGGATATTGTACCCAATGCAGATGGAAATCTTACTTCACAATCATCGTACAGTAAAGATATATACAAAGCATTAGTCATAATCTAATTACCCCTTTCAACAAGCAATCAAGATGGGATGGGGCAATGGAATAAACAGCCATTGGCGTGGAGTCTAAACAGGGGGAGAGGAAGGGGGGAGGGTGGAAGGAAATGGAGGGAGTAGGGCAGCTATGATTCTGCCCACTCAACAGCAGAATCTGCTCCTCAGAGCTCCCTGGTAGAGTCCGGGGGCAACTTTATTATCTGATATGTAAATATGTATATATCCAAATCTTTGCTTTAGCGTTAGATTACAGTAAACAAGCAACTTAGATTGATTGTTTGTTTTTGCCTGGCTACAAGGGATTGCACCTTTAAAGATCTGTACAACAGATGAAGATACACTTGTGGGTCATCTATCTTTACTAAATTATAAAACCAGCTCTAAATGTTGATTAAAGTACTTTCACTACATTGCAACGCCAACTAAGGATTGTTCATTTAAATGCTGTTGCGTGCAAGGGACAAAATATAATAACACGTGCCTCCAATTGTGACCAGAAATCAAATGAAAAAAAAAGCGGGAAAAATATGACAATATTTCTAAAACGTGCCAATTCCTACCGTTTCTGCCATTCTTGGCACTTGAGGTCAGCAGTTCAGTTGCTTCATTATATTTTGTAAACAGCGTGTGAATGACGGATTCCTTATCAGTGCACCCCGCAGCCACAGCTTTCCTAAGTGTATCAGACTGCACCAGGACACACATTATACAGTCTAACCAACAAAGTGCATATTTGTTCGTCCATTGAAGATGCTTGTATTCCGCACCATTTGTGAGTAGAACAGGAGTCTGCTTAGCAACCCATTGTGCTTCTGGAGAAAGTATTACTGTGGGACCGTTCGTGGTCTGATGATTACTTATTGCTGAAATGGTCACAGGACGATGGTTTTCTTTCCTCACTACATTTTCCATTTTCAATTCACGTTCTGGCACTAAAGATGCTGCCTCTGATAAATCTTTGGTGTTCTGAAGATCAGAATTTTTTACAGGACTGGCTACTTCCACCACCACATTTTGCTTTATTATTTCACATTGTTCATCTGGACTATCCTGCAATGAATCACATGGTTCTGATAATTCGCAATCTGGTACTGAAGGCGGTGCCAGGCTTTCATTGCTGCAGTTTTGTACTGCAGCTTTATTGCGCAAGGGACTGGATATTTTCATCAACACATTTTGTTGCACTTTTTCCTGGTGCTTAGGCAGATTGTCCTGCAACAAACATGGGGTGTTTGAGGTTTCACACACAGTTTGTGCAGATGCTGAATGGGATACATGGTTTCCATTATTTGTTTCATCTGGGTCTCCACTTAAAGCACTGGCTATTTCCATCCCTGCACTTTGCTCTATGCTTTTCTGGTGCTCATTCTCCTCGTTCATTTTAGCTGGTGCAAGACACACAGTGTCCCCATCCTGTAGGAGTACAGGACCCCTGTTTAATGCTTTCGTCATTTCCAGAACTACATTTTGTGCTGCTCCTTCTTGACACTCATTCCAATCATCTGTCTGCAACAAATTAGGTGGCTTTGAAAGTTCACACTTTGGTACTATAGAAGTTGCTAGGGACACATGGTTGACATCTAGGACAGTGCTATCACTACTCAAAGCCTTTGCCGTTTCCATCTCATTTTGCGCCAGCAGCTCTGTGTTGCCATTTTGGACATTGTGTAATGGTGTAAACAGGCCTGACATTTCACATGCTGGTGGAGACATACATACGCCATTTTGTGGGAAAGAAAAATCATGGCTTGAAAGATATTCCCCACAAACAGATGCATCATTCCTGGTTTTCTTCCCACAAACTTGATTGGTTATTGAGGTTTCCAAAATCTTCCTTTTCTTATGCTTATTTGGACTACAGTGTTTTGTCACATCAGCAGTGTTTGTAATTATGTTATCCAGAGGTGTGTATCCCAAGGGATAAATACACTGAAAAAAAAAACAGGAGCGTTACAAGTAGTATCTTTCTGCATATTACTGCCAAATAACGATTGACTCCAATATTGTAATTATGCACAAGTGTTAAAAAGTAGCTCCAAAGAACAGTTTAGCACTTCAAACATCATTAAATGATCTACAATGACCTCAACTAAAATGAAAAATATCACATTTAGCTAATGTAGATTCCCTATGGAAGATTGGGAGAATATGTAACATGCATTTTCTATTAAAATTGTCAAGCATGGGCAGATATCACACACTAGAGGTCCAAACTGTTGTTCTTACCAGGAGACCAAGAGTAAAAAATAAGATTCTGCCAATACTCTACACTGACCGCCAGTAAGAGGACATTTCCAGGATCCCCCATTAGAAGTTAGTTTGCAGAAAGCAGGACTTTGCTTCTTTCTATTGTTATAGCACCTCACTTCAAACCTACAACTACTGAGTCCTTTGTATCTGCATTACACCTGCGTGAAGGCAGCGTCCACTTACTTGGCAAATGTAACCTGCTCAGTTCTACAAGGGCCTGAAATGTCAGACACCATGAAGCTTATCTAAGGCCCGTGATATAGTGGGGGCGCGTGCTGCGCCGTGCGGAAGTTATAGTTGGCTGTGGTTAGCCAGCCATTGTATGCTAGGGCCGTGTGCACGCACGGCAGCGAGCGTGGAGCCGGGCGACAGCGGGAAATACTCAGGAAACTAAGTTTTTGCGCCACCACCGCAGCTGTAATGTCTGTGTGTCTGTGTGAATAAATCATTTATTCTCAACGTGTCTTTTATTTTTAAAATATATAATAAATTAATAACACACAATCTACATGTACATGTACACACACACACACAGCAAACCTGTCGCTCCCGGCAGCACGGACTGTACACACAAAAAGTGTGCGTCATGTGCACGCGCGTTCGCGTAGGTGCGGGCATATACTATAGAACAAGCCTTAGTGTTGCTTAGGAACACTGCTGCTCAAAAAACAATTATGACTCCACTGAATGAACAGGGTAAAAAAAAAACATTCTATTAATTGGAGAGAACCATACCTGTGGGTTAGCACAGAGGAATATTGATTGAGTAAAACTAATGCGGTATGTCCGGAGAGCTTGTATCTGGCCTTTGGCCTTACAGGCTGGGCAACATCCATCTGTACCATTTGTGCAGGAGTCCGGAATCTAGGAAACAAAACTATACAATTGAACATGGGCCGACATTCAAGTGCAACAAGGAAAAACCCAAGTTTTGTGGATCAATCAACATTAGATTTTCTTCTAAATCTTAATACAAATACAAAATAAACTGCTCTTCAGAAGTGAGTTAATAGGTTGCCCCCTCTAAATGATAGATTGAGGCACATTTTAAAGTTGCAGTATTAAAATGCATTTTCTTCTGAGAAAGAATATATATTGTGTGGCATTAATCAAATCTTTCCACTCATACACAGAAAGGTCTTTAAAAGCCTCACTTAGTACGATCTTCCTAATTTTGTGGAGTTTCCACATTGCACTACACCCTAACCTCTTCTAATTATCCTTCTTAATAAGTGGCTGTGAGCTGATAAATTGTATTAGTTGGGGAATGATTTGGCTTTTAATTGCGGAATTGGCCTTGGTTTTGAAAATGCTCTTTTGCCAACTCTACCCTCTAAAAAGAGTTCTGGTGTGCAGTGTGTTTGTAATGTTGCGTATACAGATAAGAGTAATTGGGGAGGGGGGGGGGGGGGCGTTGACAAAATATGGTGCTTACAAAAAGGTATCAATGTCATGTAAAATTTGGTAACATTCCCAAAAACAGAGCCTTTCTGGTTTCTTATGCAGTGTAAATATATACTGTAACTCCACGCTCCCAAAGATATTTAGATTGTATGTATATATACGTCTGCCCATCCAATTTTACCACAAGTACATCCGATACAAAACTTCTTCTGTACGCATGAAACACCGCAATCAGAAAATGCAATTTTTACATTATGAACAATCTTTCGCCTTTTTTTTAAATCAGATTTCCGTGGAGAAAAAAAAAAGTTGCAGAAGAAAAAAAAATGCGCAGATGTGGAAACATAGAACAAAAAAGTTTCACTGACTTTTCCCAAATACCCCACCATGAAGAGCGAAGATTTCCCTAAAACAGTCCCTTGTCCAACCATTGACACTGCAGATCCAGGAGTCTCTGAAGCCATCGTGCTGACCCTTTGGCTTATTTTTGTCATGTCACTTGTAACCTGCCAGCACCGTTAAGGACATGTCAAAGAACCCTGAAAAACAAGTGAACGAAACAAGTTATTCGCATGAGAATCAATACTGTACTTAAAAAAATTAAAAAAACGTCCCCAGCAATACCACATTGCAACAACCAAGTGGCACCAACTGTCCTGAGTTAGTCAACGCAGCAAGCCATTATTAGAGAAGGGATGCCTGTGCTCAATAAGAACCCAAACAAATTAGACTTTGCACATGTGCACTACATATTCAAGTAACTATTTGCAGCCCAATTAAGCTGCAAAAAGCACTAACCATGTTTTTCTAGGTTTTCACTACTAGGTTGTACTTGGTGTTATAATAAAGCTTTTCAATCGTACATTTTCTAATTGCATGTTCTATCTCAAGTGCATTAGCTCAATATGTTGAGGAAAGATACGGACAAAGCACAAATCAGGCGGATAGTGTTAGGATACAAATTAATCAGGATTTTATGCTTAAAGTGGCTTTATCTCTAGGGTTGTGTTTTTTCTTATTTTAAAACTGGTTTGAAGCAGAGGGTCACCGTGTTCATTTCAGCTCCGGGGACCCCCTGCTTCCAGAGATACTTACATATGAAGGGGCTGCCTATAGAAGGTCCTGTTGAACACAGACAATGACTGTTTAATCGAAAGGTCCTGCCAATGGGCCAAGAGGAAGCCACGACATCATCCCTTGTAGCTTCCTTTTGAACCATGTTCCGGGAGACCTTTAAACAGAAGTGAGATAACAGTATCACCTTCAGATGTAAGTATCTCAGCCCTCCGAAGCTGAAATTAACGCAGTTCAGCTATGCAGACCCACCGCTTCCCACCTACAAGGGGAGGAATATAAAATATGTAAATATATATTTTTTTAATGTAAAGTGGAGTGTCATCACAAAAACGGGTTCTTGTATTCGACTTTATTACAACTTGTGTAGTACCAAGTATTAATTACATATGCTCCAGTTAGATACACATGTAATCTTGTTTAAGCAAATGGTTTTTTTTTTTTTTTTTTTTTTTTACACGATACCAATCTTTAAAGGTTTCTCAAAAAATTATTGCTGTGCAAGCTTGTAGCACTTTACCTTATTCGGCTAATATATCGAGCCAAAGCAGGGTTTCACACGATTTTTTTTTTGCAAAGTTGGACCACCAAGTTGTAACAACCCGGGAGCATCCCAATCTTACTGCCTCAGTACAACTTTGTGTAACATCCCGTGAGCGCCCCCATCTTACTGCCTCAGTACAACTTTGTGTAACATCCCGTTAGCACTCCTATCTTACTGCCTCAGTACAAGTTCCTGTAACATCCCGTGAGCGCCCCCACCGGTTTCCACCATAAGGCTGCGTCCATAGAAGTACAAGCAGCGAAGGCGTGCGGATGCTCCTCGCTGAGTCCCTGCATCCTCAATGAGGATGCCTTGAGAGGGGGCTCACGCGAGCGTCCCGCAGGCGTGCGGAGGCTTTGGAGTTTTCAGCCGAGCGCCAAGCTGTTTTTCAGCGCGCTGTCGGCTGAAAACATCCAATCAGCCGCAAGCAGCGTCAACGTCACGGCGCCGTCTGCGCCGTGCCATTGACGTCAGTGCGTCGCGGGCGATTGGCCCAGCGACGTCACTGCCCCGCCTCCAACCACCTCCCCCCGGCTCCCTTCGCGCACGCTGGCTCGCCTGCAAGTCCGTGGAATCGCGCTGACTTAAGCAGGCGAGCCTCAGCGTTAGCGCGCATCCGCTCTCCTCACCCCTCTATGGCCCGGGCCTAACAGTTCTATGGTCACAAGCAGCAAAGGAAACTGCAAATAACGTGTTCGCTTGAACGTTGCCACAATAAGAATCTAGTTCCATGTTTCAATTCATTTTTTGTTTAATTGCTGCTAATATGGCTTTTTGAGCAGCAAAAGATCCCACTTTAACATCTCCATGTAAGCATGCACTGAATTTACTATATAAACTTAAGTTCTAACCTATCCGTAACACAACTCACTGACACGCACTCACAGACGCACTCACAGACGCACTCACAGACGCACTCACAGACGCACTCACAGACGCACTCACAGACGCACTCACAGACACACTCACAGACACACTCACAGACACACTCACAGACACACTCACAGACACACTCACAGACACACTCACAGACACACTCACATGCATATTTGATGCTACATAGGATGTGGTTTGGGGGAAATTTTAAGGGGTCCGGTGGCTCTTGATTGGTTTAAAACCAGTGTTTTAAAAACCTGCCCATAGCAGATTAGATTAAAAGGGCGTCTAAAAAGATATCGGATTTAGAAAATGTTAATTATTGATTACATGACAATCATATCAAATAAGAAATTACAACATATTGAATACTTTTCAGAATATTTGCAAAACCTTTTTCGCAAACTTGTTTTTGAAGGATTGCAAATTTTACATTAAATTAACCTACACTGATAGTACTGATGTAGCCCGTTCACCCGTTTTCACTGTGCCAATGCGGCTGCAGATCTCGCAGCCCTGAGGACATTAAGCTGCCCAGAAGGATTAATGCTGCGGGGTGTCATGCTTCCAACTGGGACACTGCAGTGTTAATCCTTTTGGGTCATCTGCAGGGAGAGAACCAGTCACCTTTCAGAAAAGCTACTTAGCCGTGTCCGGTTCCTGTCTGTAGCCGCCTCTGTCGCCTGGACTATGTCCCCGCTGAAGGCAAGAGATGAATGGCTGCATTTCCCTCCCCCGGATGACATAGACGCCCTTATATGGGTCTCTACATCACGAGGGGGGGGGGGGGAGGGCTATATGGCCATCTACATCAGGGGGCTAGACTGGACAGGGGGACACTGTCCAGTCCCCTTGATGTAGATGTCCAAATATGGCTATATAGTCTCCCCTTCATCAGCCAGGGGGGAGACACGGATCCAGGCAGAGGCGGCTACAGGGACCGGACTGGACACGGCTGCGCTGCTTTTCTGAAAGGCGAGTAGTGGTTCTCTCTCTGCAGGACGCCCATTAAGTGAAGGATTAATGCTGCAGGATCCCATTCTAAAGCATGGGTCCCCGCAGCATTGATTCTTCGGGCCGCAAGATTTACGGTCCTTGTGGCCACGGGTCTCTGCATTTTCTCTGCGGCCACAGGTACAGTAAGTGTGTCTACATCTGTATGTCCTGACTTGCTTACAAAGAAAAAAGGCTACTAAATTAGGTCAGAATGTTAAGCAACTAGTTTTCTCCCCAAAAAGTAGCCCAGGTGTTGTACAAAATAATAGCCCTTATGGTGGGCAACATAATGTAAATAAATGTCTGCAGATTCATGTAAAGTATCCCTATGTATGTATGTCTTTATTTGTATAGCGCCATAAATGTACATAGCGCTTCACAGTAGTAATACATGTCATATAAATAACAAATATAAATAACAGATCATGGGAATAAGTGCTTCAGACATACTGTAAAAGTAACATTAAGGAAGGAGTCCCTGCTCCGAGGAGCTTACAATCTAATTGGTAGGTAGGGAGAACGTACAGAGACAGTAGGAGGGAATACTAGTAAGTGCGTATGCAGGGGGCCAAGCTTTGTGTCATGTGTCCATGATTATCCAGTGCTATTCATAAGAGCATATGAATGGCAAAGACATTTTTTTTAGCTTAATCTGCTCATCAATTAGTAAATACTTGTTTAAGTTTACTACCTTTCAGCAGATAGAGGGAGGTGTATCACCTCACCATTAATATGGAAATTCTTATATTGAAGCAGTGCTTCCCATTCTGTGGTATGAGCTCTGGTGATGGTTTACATACACCTACAAAGTGGTATCAGAGTCCTGTGCCTTTAAAGCATCAAATACATTTCAGAGAATGAACTGCCACAATTCACTAAAACGAAAAGGGACAGAAATAGGATGGGCCTACTGGTAAAATGTTAGTGCTAAAAGAAGAAGTTCTTGGTATGGTGACCTAGAACAAATGATTAGCAAGCGTCAATTTCAGCTCCTGGAACTCCCTGGCTGCCGAGATATTTATGGTGAAGGTAGCGCCAGTACAATCTGGTATTTAAATGCCCAGGTCACATGCAGTTTTAGTTGCTGGCAGTTTTTACTCCTTCAGGGAGATCAAAATGACCCCCAAATTCCACACAACCCAATGGGACAATTGGAGGCTGCAACATCTGGGCTTTTGACATTTCAGCTTCCTATTGGACAACCGTTTAAATGTCCAGGAAGACTAGCAGCTAAAAACAGTATGTATATTGGCGACTGCCGCCCCCCTCCGAGTCAAAAATAACATGGCTAAGATCCAGAGGATCCCCTAGTTCGAATTATGTAAAAATTCTGATCATGATTGTCAGTGTTATTGTTGCTTTAACAATGCTTAGTTAATATAGACCTTGCAAACAGTACTATTTTTGCTTTTCATTTAAGGAATAGCATTAACTTTTCCTTTGATGTCTTTTCAGTGTCAGAGTCCAACATTGTGAGCAACCTCTCGAACACCAAACACCACATGCTCGCAGGTTTCCAAGCCGTGCTCTGTACTACTTTGTTAATATGCAACTGGTCTGTACCCATGCAGCAACAAAGAGGGAAGGGGAACAGTCATACAAAGATAAATTAAAACTCTTATGGATATAGTGGTGACAAGATAAAAATCCATGAGGTTATAATAAATAACCTTAGTAGGAGACAACAAAAAGGAAACAGAAACAATACTTGCTTTTAAAGCAATCTAACCCAAGATCTGTTTTGTCTTTCAATATTACCTGAACCAGGTGAAGATGACATCAGTGGAACGCATAGATATGGAGGCTTATAGGAACCACAACTGGAACGCGCTCCTGAGATCAATATAAATAGGTGCAACCAACATATTGTAACAGTATGTACAGTTCTACTTACTGGTGAAGGACCAGGAACAAGTTGGAGATAGAATTGTGATGTGCAGGAGCGTTAGCTTGCTTCTTTGGGAAGCACAAACACTCATAAGGTTAATTAAAAAATCCCATCCCAGCTGGGCTCTGCCCTCCTTCCCCTCTTGAGTTTCTCAGTACTGCTGTAGTAAAAGGAGGGAGGAGGGGCTAACATGTATGTGAGCTGCAGAAGAGAAGTGATGGCTGGTAGCATGAGAGCAAGACGGGACGACAGGGAGGAAACTGCTAATAAGTTGTAGGAGAGTGATATAATAAAAGGCACTGTGGACAAAGGGCGAGTCTAGGGGCAGAGTTTTCTTCTAGTCCCTCTGTGCCAGTACAAACGAAAGTGAGTTTAAGCCCAGCTGAGTTGGGGGTAGGAGAAAACTTTCAAGAAATCATTAATTCCCCATTTGTCTGTACTGGCATAGTAGTGAAATAGATAGATACATTTAAAGGGCTTTTGCATCACTGCCACCCCCTTCCCTTTGCGCCCATCCTGTGTTCCTGTCAGATTCAGTCCCGACGACTGCTCTTTTGAAGCCGTTAACCCGATCAGACCCTGAAAAATTAGCATTTGCATTTTTTTTAAACGCAGATGTTTTGTTATCTTCCTTTAACGTTACTGCACTAAAAAATTTTTATCTCCTTGGAGGGAATGCCCATGTAAATCCATTTTTGAATCCCTCTTCTCAGACAAATCTAAACTTGGGGATGTTCCCAGAAGTGAGAACACGACAAAAGTAAAAGTACGTTATTTGTAAAATAAATAGCTCTCTTGGACCGAAAAGTGGGAGCTTTTACTTATGTTAGATATAATACGCTGCTTAAAGTGTCATTTGTTTATGTTTGAAGGGGGTGTCCAGAGCTGAACCGCATTGATTTCAGCTTTGGGGACCCTCTGCTTCCCTGAGTAACGTACATCAGAAGGTGATGCCTCTAGCAGTTCCAGCTGGGCCCTGGAAATGTCTATTTAAAAAGGTCCCGTGTCCCAGTAGGAAGTCGCTACGTCATCCCTTGCGGCTTCCTATTGGCCCTCGTGACGTGGGACCTTTAAATAGAAGTGATAAACCGGCATCACCTTCAGATTTAAGTAGCTCGGGGAGTAGGAGTTTCACCTCCAGAGATTCCCACCTAGGGACAAAAAAAAAATGAAGGCAAATGTTCTTTTAAGTTTATCTGCTTTATAATGTATGGTATTATTAGCACAGAGCATTTAGTCAAGTTTGGAAACTGAAAGAAAGACAAGAATATCTATTTATACATTTTCTTTTTTGGTTATTGTTGAGGGGGGGGGGGGGGGGGGGGGAGAATAGAGCAATAACCTACAACAGTAAACTTACCACAACCATTGGGTCACTTTAGTCCTAGATAGAACTACCTCTTTAAAGGTGCAGAACCATCTAACACTAAAGCTCAGCAATGGACCCAAATACTAAGCCGCTAATACAATAAGCCCTGAAAACTCCCATTCAAGTCAAAATCTGCAATGCTATACATTCGCGCAGTGTGTACGCGCCATGCTTTGCACTGTTATATATCCGCGCCGTGCTCAGCACTGTTATACATCCACACAGTGTGTATGCGCCGTTCTCTGCAGTGCTATACATATGCGGTGTGTACAAACCATGCTCCGCAATGCATCTGCGCAGTGAATGCATCATGCTCTGCAGTGTTATATATCTGCACAGTGTGTAAGCTCCGTGCTCTGCAGTGTTATATATCTGCAGTGTGTAAGCTCCGTGCTCTGCAGTGTTATATATCTGCAGTGTGTAAGCTCCGTGCTCTGCAGTGTTATATATCTGCGCAGTGTGTAAGCTCCGTGCTCTGCAGTGTTATATATCTGCGCAGTGTGTAAGCTCCGTGCTCTGCAGTGTTATATATATATATCTGCGCAGTGTGTAAGCTCCGTGCTCTGCAGTGTTATATATCTGCGCAGTGTGTAAGCTCCGTGCTCTGCAGTGTTATATATCTGCGCAGTGTGTAAGCTCCGTGCTCTGCAGTGTTATATATCTGCGCAGTGTGTAAGCTCCGTGCTCTGCAGTGTTATATATCTGCGCAGTGTGTAAGCTCCGTGCTCTGCAGTGTTATACATCTGCGCAGTGTGTAAGCTCCGTGCTCTGCAGTGTTATACATCTGCGCAGTGTGTAAGCTCCGTGCTCTGCAGTGTTATATATCTGCGCAGTGTGTAAGCTCCGTGCTCTGCAGTGTTATACATCTGCGCAGTGTGTAAGCTCCGTGCTCTGCAGTGTTATACATCTGCGCAGTGTGTAAACTCCGTGCTCTGCAGTGTTATATATCTGCGCAGTGTGTAAGCTCCGTGCTCTGCAGTGTTATATATCTGCGCAGTGTGTAAACTCCGTGCTCTGCAGTGTTATATATCTGCGCAGTGTGTAAGCTCCGTGCATTGTGTAAGCTCCGTGCTCTGCAGTGTTATATATATATATATATGCAGTGTGTAAGCTCTGTGCTCTGCAGTGTTATATATCTGCACAGTGTGTAAGCTCTGTGCTCTGCAGTGTTATATATCTGCAGTGTGTAAGCTCTGTGCTCTGCAGTGTTATATATCTGCGCAGTGTGTAAGCTCCGTGCTCTGCAGTGTTATATATCTGCGCAGTGTGTAAACTCCGTGCTCTGCAGTGTTATATATCTGCGCAGTGTGTAAGCTCCGTGCAGTGTGTAAGCTCCGTGCTCTGCAGTGTTATATATATATATATATATGCAGTGTGTAAGCTCTGTGCTCTGCAGTGTTATATATCTGCACAGTGTGTAAGCTCTGTGCTCTGCAGTGTTATATATCTGCAGTGTGTAAGCTCTGTGCTCTGCAGTGTTATATATCTGCAGTGTGTAAGCTCCGTGCTCTGCAGTGTTATATATCTGCAGTGTGTAAGCTCCGTGCTCTGCAGTGTTATATATCTGCGCAGTGTGTAAGCTCCGTGCTCTGCAGTGTTATATATATATCTGCGCAGTGTGTAAGCTCCGTGCTCTGCAGTGTTATATATATATCTGCGCAGTGTGTAAGCTCCGTGCTCTGCAGTTTTATATATCTGCGCAGTGTGTAAGCTCCGTGCTCTGCAGTGTTATATATCTGCGCAGTGTGTAAGCTCCGTGCTCTGCAGTGTTATATATCTGCGCAGTGTGTAAGCTCCGTGCTCTGCAGTGCTATATATCTGCGCAGTGTGTAAGCTCCGTGCTCAGCAGTGTTATACATCTGCGTAGTGTGTAAGCTCCGTGCTCTGCAGTGTTATACATCTGCGCAGTGTGTAAGCTCCGTGCTCTGCAGTGTTATACATCTGCGCAGTGTGTAAGCTCCGTGCTCTGCAGTGTTATATATCTGCGCAGTGTGTAAGCTCCGTGCTCTGCAGTGTTATACATCTGCGCAGTGTGTAAGCTCCGTGCTCTGCAGTGTTATACATCTGCGCAGTGTGTAAACTCCGTGCTCTGCAGTGTTATATATCTGCGCAGTGTGTAAGCTCCGTGCTCTGCAGTGTTATATATCTGCGCAGTGTGTAAACTCCGTGCTCTGCAGTGTTATATATCTGCGCAGTGTGTAAGCTCCGTGCAGTGTGTAAGCTCCGTGCTCTGCAGTGTTATATATATATATATATCTGCAGTGTGTAAGCTCTGTACTCTGCAGTGTTATATATCTGCAGTGTGTAAGCTCTGTGCTCTGCAGTGTTATATATCTGCAGTGTGTAAGCTCTGTGCTCTGCAGTGTTATATATCTGCACAGTGTGTAAGCTCTGTGCTCTGCAGTGTTATATATCTGCTGTGTGTAAGCTCTGTACTCTGCAGTGTTATATATCTGCACAGTGTGTAAGCTCCGTGCTCTGCAGTGTTATATATCTGCAGTGTGTAAGCTCCGTGCTCTGCAGTGTTATATATCTGCACAGTGTGTAAGCTCCGTGCTCTGCAGTGTTATATATCTGCAGTGTGAAAGCTCCGTACTCTGCAGTGTTATATATCTGCACAGTGTGTAAGCTCCGTACTCTGCAGTGTTATATATCTGCGCAGTGTGTAAGCTCCGTGCTCTGCAGTGTTATATATCTGCACAGTGTGAAAGCTCCGTGCCGTGCAGCATGCCGCCGGCAGCACGTGCTTTTCACAACGTACACAGGCCTCGGTGATAAATCCTCACCCGCTGCGGTTTCTGCAGGTCTCCGATCCCTACTGGCCTCCCCTCATCCACCCTCCCCTCATCCACTCGATCCCGGGAACACGTGCTACCGGGTACGTGCGGCCAACGTTCCAACGAAAAGCACTTCCGGCGATGGCTATCCCCCGTCACAGAACTTCCGCCCTCCTATGCTGAGACATTCGCCACATCCGGCGCTGCGCAACAGACACGACTGGTTCTCGGTCACTGTGCGAGGACGCATCGACCGCCATCTTTCGGTTGGGCAAATGTTCGTTAATCTGCAGCATTGTCAGAACGCAGATGTTATATTATGGGATCAGTGAAGCTATAAATATAATGTAAAATGGTCACATATTGGTGACACGAATATTAGATTAGTAGATTGTATACGACATATACAATCAGGAGTGGAAAAATGTAGAAAGTGAAATAAGCTAAGGTTTGTTTAGGGGAATACAATGGGGTGTAAGTAGAAAGATGATTCTTTATAGAGAACCATTACGTGTGGATGTGGACTATACTGTATATAAATATTTATTAAGTGTAGCGCACTTTCCCCCACCCACTGGGAGATGTGTGGCTATGGTGTGTGAATGCTGTGCAATACCTGCTGGTGCCCAGGATATCTGAGCCTCCGCTGCTGGAAACCTGGGGTGCACCTGATTGATGCTCGGTAGCGCCTCCACCTGTACGGTATTCTATAGTGTAGAATGACCCCGTTACAGGACACATAAGAAATACACGTGGTATACAGAACAGTTTTACTGGGTGCAAAGGAATATGATATACAGCCTACCCACCAGGCCACACACGTACCTTCCCACTGGAGTCACCCTCCCCACAGTACCTAGGGGCCCTTGGGCAACCAACCAACCCGGTGTCCACAAAGTCAATACCCCACACCAATGTGTGGTACAGCGCTGCCCACTATAGTGTTGTTGGTGCATGTGATACGTTGGGTACCTGCCGGGTGCGTCCACACCCGGGCGCGCTGGCAGAGCAATGATGGGATCCATGGATCCAAGATGTCCTCCGCAAAGTCTTCGCCTGTACGTTGGGTGGCTCCCGCTTAGGGTGTACCACAATGTCTCTTTGTTGCAGGTGTCTGGTCCCAGATCACCTGAAGCCAGGATACAGCTGCGTCTGGGCTGGGTCCCTCACTCTGGTACTACAGGGGCAGTGTCCCTGTCTATGGGCCTGTCCCTGCAGCAACCACAAGCTGAGGGGAGTCGGGGCCTAGTGTGGCCTCTGGCCTAGTTCAGGTGCCACAGACACCTGCACACACAGACCCAACCCTGAACACGTCCCAGCTCCGACTGGCGTGCTCCTAGACGCACCAAAGGTATCAATCTGGTTCCTCTGTGATCTCAGTAACCTGATTGGCTTCCACAAATCACGTGATCCCAGCACTAGAGGCTTCTGGCGGCTGTAGTCCCATGCGGAACCCTATGCCTAACATGTATCAAATAAAACACAACTCTAGCGTTTAAAGATAGACTTTCCTACAGTATCACAATTATATTAAATACGATACCAATTCGTTAGAAAGTCCAGTGTCCTGCAGCCCTGAAGACTTGAAGGTCTGTTCAAAAGTCTTTCTTGATTAAATGTACCCAAAAATAGTCCTCAGTGGCGCTCAATCTTCTTTTCTCTCCGACGAATATGTTGGAAAGAATATAACAACAAGGAAGATGATCCAGGGCTCACAAAGGCCTAAGTGAGGCCGAAACTTTGTGTATCTTGAATACATTTTTTCCTAAAGAAACCCGTGGAGCCTTTGATCATCTTTCTTGTTGCTGTATACCTGGATTGCTGCAGATAGCCATCCCTGAACAAGGAGCTCCGGCATTGCGCAAGTATCGCATTTATTTGCAATTTTTTGGAGTGCTACACACCCATATATCTCTGGAAAGAATATAACAACAGAATATTTGCTTCAATACGTTGTACAATACAGTATTCTTATAATCACCTTATTGTGAAATCCCACACAGTGCAATGACTTGACTGGATCCCCACAACTTTTGATCCCTGGTATACATTAGGATGGGGAATGGAGGGTGTATCTGAAGAGAGATATTTTAATCCTCAGTAGACCTTAAACCCTTTTAGTATTAGGTGCCTATTATACAGTGGAACAGCACCCTGGTGGTGGTAAAATATAATGGACCTGAATAGTGAAACTTAACTTATAGCTAATTGTTGTCAGGTTGTTCTCTATAAACTTCCTTTTTTGAGCAGTTTCTCTGTAAACGAGAAAATTGCCCCAGAGGGATGTTTCTGATCCATTTTGGATCATGATGGCTATCGGTAAGTAAAACGTTGTAGATTTCTGATATGTTCTTGTTTCTATCTTTTGATTCTCTATATACAGTATATCACTAAATCCAAAAAGTTGATGAACTGGTGACTGGTCTCGCAAGTAAATTTTAAGTTCAATGGGTTCAATACCTGCCTCTCAAGATGAGTTACCTGGATGTTTCACAGGCACTCAACTAAGACCTTTGGGAAGCTGAGAACCGCGTCCACTCGGTTCACTGGACACTTTTTTTTAGGTGTTCCAGTAATCAGTATTATCCCAAAGGCAAGAGAACCTATTTCGTCAGTGACTAACTTTGGTTCTCCAAGTTTGTTCCCTTCCCCCAATCCCCCCTACTCCTCCCCTCTCACCTCCCTGGAGAATTGGTTCGTTCTCTTCCGACCTTGAGCCCTGGAAAAAACACCATAAGGTAAAGATAAACCTATACAACATGGAGATTAGAGCAATGGTAAAAAGTAGCAACCCATTCAAATTATGATGGTAATAACCATCATTTCCCATAACTTTAAGGGCCCAAACAGTCCAGGGAAAAGAGGAGTGGCGATGGCTGAGTATAATAGGAGGCAAGCTGACATAGTGTTACTGCAAGAAACACACCAGTAATAAAAGTTTCCCAAAATATATAGGTAAACATTACAGACAATTCTGTGTATCTTCCACAATAGATGTTCCTTCAAAGTAGACTTAATAAAAAAGGATAGGGAGTGTAAGTATCTAATACAGGTTCGATTAATGGCCAACTCATAACTCTAGCCTCCATATATGCCCCCTGTGATCACGACCCTTCCTTTTTCACTTCACTTTTTAAGATCCTGAACAAAACTACAAGGAGGCAGTTAATAGTGGCTGGGGATTTTAATACTGTTCTGAACCCCAAATTAGATAGGTCTAGCCCCCTTAGAGTGAATAATAAAGACAATCCAACTTGAGGTTGGGCTCACAGGAAAACAATCTCGTAGATATATGGAGGGAGCTCCACCCCTTTGAAAGGGATTATACCATCTTTTTGCACCCCCACACAATTTATAGCAGAATTGATTACTTCTTTGTATCGCACAGGCTGGTCCCGAAGATCTCCCAGCCCAGAATCCATGAGATTTCATGGTCAGATCACACCACAATAGAGCTACGTGCACCCAATTAAGTATAGACAGACCTGGAGCAAATTGGACCCTTAATGAATCCCTGTTGAAAATCCCAGAAATTTCCCAGCTAATAAATAGTGAAATAGACCAATTCTTCAGACTAAAGAAAGGTACAGTAGATTCTCATTCGACAGTATGGGAAGCACACAAGGCAACATTGCGGGGTGCTTTGATCAGTATTGCAGCCAATAGAAAAAGAGAAAGGAATGCGAAAATAATGCTGCAACAGACCAAACTGAAGGACCTCTCAAAAAAACATAAACAAGATAACAATTCGGCCACCCTTAAACAAAAAATGTCAAAATTGAACTGAACCTACTCTTAACCTCCCAGGCTGATAACTCTCTATGTTGGTCAAAAAGGCAATTTTTTGGGAAAGCGAACAGGCCAGATACCATGCTCGCAAATAAATTGAGAAATAATCCCCCAAATTATAATATTCAAACCATAAGATTAAAATCAGGAGCCTCCATGGCAAACACAAAACTGATAGTGGAAGAATGTAAAAAATATTATAAAGATTTATATAATGGAGAAAAAGTGTCACATAATTCCAACATAAAAAGGGCTTTGCTGGATTTTCCAGCAAGCTCAAGCCTACCAAGATTGAATGATTGGGAAAAGGGAATACTGGGGAAGGACTTTACTATGGAAGAAATCACGCAGGTGATCAAAAACCAAAAACCATCTAAAGCCCGGGCCCAGATGGTTTCTCGGGTCTTTACTATAAAAGATATATTAAATTACTAGCCCCACATCTGCTCAGAATGTTCAACGCAGTGCTAGTGGGGGCCTCTTTCCCGGAACACACGCTCCAGGCGTCTATATCCCTAATCTATAAACAAGGAAAAGATCCCCTAGATTGTAAGAGCTATTGACCAATCTCTATCATAAACACAGATATCAAAATCTACTCTAAATTAATTGCCAATAGGTTAAGTCACATTCTGCCTAGACTAATACACCCAGATCAAGTCGGATTTATAAAGGATCGACAAGCAGCAGATAACACACAAAGAATCATTGATCTGATAGAAATAGCCAATTCAAAACAGGTACAGGTTATGGTGTTAAGTCTAGAAGCAAAAAAGGCCTTCGACAGGATTGACTGGACATACCTAAAAAATACGCTTGGAGCATTCGGTTTCAGTGAAAGGATCACGTCCGCAATCTTATCACTGTACTCATGCCCAGCTGCTAGGATGATACACCAGGGCTTCCCTTCAGATCCCTTTAGGATCAAAAGCGGCATGAGACAGGGATGTTCCCCCTTGCCCCTCCTATTTGCCCTGTGCATGGAGCCACTAGCGGCCCAGATCCGCCATAATCCAGATATATCGGGGCTCGAACTCAACAACCAAACGCATAAAATCACTGTAAGCAGACGATGTCTTCCTGGTCCTATCTAAACCCCTCACCTCACTACCAAATCTATTCAATTTGCTAGGGAAATGTAATAAAATCTCAGGCTTCAAAATTAATCAATCCAAATCAGAAGCACTAAATATAAATTTACCAAAAACAACCGAAAAACTCATAGCGCTTAATTTTAATTGGCAACACAAAGCCCTCAAATATCTACGAGTATACATCACCAAAGATTTTTACTCTATTTACAAAGCAAAGTTCCCTAAACGTATTCAGTCCTTGAGAGAGGATCTTGGATGTTGGTCAAAGCACAATATATCCTGGATTGAGAAGATATACAGCGTAAAGATTAACCTCCCACATATTCTATATCTATTCCAGACCCTACCGGTGCCACTGAGACTGAAGGATATACTTTCAATTCAGTCTGCAATCTCCAAATTGTATTGTATGTCTTTATTTATATAGCTCCATAAATGTACATAGCGCTTCACAGTAGTAATATATGTCATATAAATAACAAATAATATAAATAACAGATCATGGGAATAAGTGCTTCAGACATACTGTAAAAGTAACATTAAGGAAGGAGTCCCTGCTCAGAGGAGCTTACAATAGAATTGGTAGGTAGGGAGAACGTACAGAGACAGTAGGAGGGAATACTAGTAAGTGCGTCTGCAGGGGGCCAAGCTTTGTGTCCATGATTATCCAGTGCTACTCATATGCTTCTTTAAGCAGATGTGTCTTAAGGTGGGTCTTAAAGGTGGATAGCGAGGGGGCTAGTCGGGTATTGAGGGGAAGTGCATTCCAGAGGTGTGGGGCAAAAAGTGAGAAAGGTTTAAGGCGGGAGAGAGCTTTAGATACAAAGGGGGTAGAAAGAAGACATCCTTGAGAAGAACGCAAGAGTCGTGATGGTGCATAGCGAGAAATTAGGGTTGAGATGTAAGGAGGGGCAGAAGAATGTAAAGCTTTAAAAGTGAGCAGGAGAATTGAGTGTGAGATACGTGATTTAATCGGAAGCCAGGAGAGGGATTTCAGGAGGGGAGATGCGGAGACAGATTTAGGAAAGAGTAGAGTGATTCTGGCAGCAGCGTTTAGTATAGATTGTAGGGGAGACAGGTGAAAGGTAGGAAGGCCGGACAGCAGGAGGTTGCAGTAATCGAGACGTGAGAGAATGAGGGCCTGAGTCAGAGTTTTAGCAGTTGAGTAACAGAGGAAAGGGCGTATCTTTGTGATATTGCGGAGGAAAAAGCGACACGTTTTAGAAACTTTTTGAATATGAGAGGAGAATGAGAGAGAGGAATCAAGTGTGACCCCTAGGCAGCGTGCTTGGGCTACTGGGTGAATGATCATATTTCCAATAGCAATGTGGAAGGAGGTAGTAGGGCCAGGTTTGGGAGGAAGTATAAGGAGCTTTGTTTTTGCCATGTTAAGTTTCAGTCGGCGGATGGCCATCCAGGATGATATTCCAGAGAGGCATTCAGAAACTTTGGTCTGTATAGCAGGTGTAAGCTCAGGGTTGAAAGGTAAATTTGTGTGTCGTCAGCATAGAGGTGATATTTAAACCCAAAAGATGTGATTAGGTCACCTAGAGAGAGTGTGTAGAGAGAAAAGAGAAGGGGTCCCAGGACAGAGCCCTGGGGTACACCCACAGAGAGATCAATAGAGGAGGACGAGGTGTTAGCAAAAGAGACACTGAAGGTACGATGGGAGAGGTAAGAGGAGATCCAGGATAAAGCTTTGTTCCGAATACCAAGAGTATGGAGAATGTGAAGGAGAAGAGGGTGGTCCACGGTGTCGAATGCTGCAGAGAAGTCGAGTAATATGAGCAGAGTGTAATGACCTCTGTCTTTGGCAGCATGGAGGTCGTCAGTTATTTTAGTGAGGGCTGTTTCAGTAGAGTGAGCAGTGCGGAAGCCAGATTGTAGAGGGTCTAGGACAGAATAGGTGTTGAGAAAGTGTAGCAATCGAGAGAATACAAGACGTTCAAGGAGTTTGGAGGCAAAAGGCAGGAGGGAGACAGGTTGATAGTTAGAAGGACAGGTAGGGTCAAGCTTGCTGTTTTTGAGTAATGGTATAACGGTTGCATGCTTGAAGGATGAAGGAAAGGTACCAGAGTAGAGGGAAGAGTTAAAGATCTGGGGAGGTAAAAAAGCGAGAGTAAGGAAACATATCCTTCTGGAGCAAATTACAGAAGGAGGGTTGGCGGTACCTTGCCTGATATTGTACTACAAAGCGGCTCAATTATGCAAAATTGCCCAATGGCACTGACCCAGAATTAAAACGATGGGTGGCACTAGAAAGAGAAGTTTGCTCCCCATTGGAGCTAAACAATTTGATTTGGAGCCAAAAGATAGCTTGGAAAGCTATGAAATTGCAGCTATTCTCTATGACCAACTCATTATCAATCTGGGAGGCGTGTAAATTTAAATGCGGCCTAACCTCTAGAAACACATTGATGACTCCTATTTTGGACATTCCAGATTTTGCTCCAGGTATGAATAGTGTCAACTTCTCAAGATGGAAAAAATGGTTTAAATAGACTTACAGATCTGGAGGGTAATAATAAGATTAAATCATTCGTACAAATTAATTCCGACAAAAACATCCCTCACTCTTAATTCTGAGTACCTCCAGATCAGGGCATTTTATAACAAACACAACCCTCACCCACCATTGACTACTTTTGAAAAGCTCTGTCTTATTGAGACCGACACACGCAGACTCACATCGCAAATGTATAGAGAAGTGACCGGTTCTGACCCTAAAGTAACACAAAAGCTTGGATATATGTCATAATGGGAAGCAGACCTTGGAGAGGTCTTGGAACCGGATGAATGGACACTGATCGTTACGGCGGCTACTAAAAGCTCAATTTGCACGACATTAAAGGAGAATGCGTATAAGGTATTGATGAGATGGTATCTCACCCCAATCAAATTATCAAATTTTATATCGGGATACTCCCCATTGTGCACTAGACAATGTGGAGAGTTCGCAGACCCTTTACACATGCTACAGATTGGCTAAAGAGGATTTTGGACCTCGCAATTCCTTTAGAACCATGGCTCTTCCTTTTAAATAGACCATTGCCGGGCCTAGCCAAAGTAGAACTCAAACTGGTTGCTCACTTCGCAACAGCAACGAGGTGTGAGATCGCAGCATTATGGAAACAGAATGAAATTCCTTCAATCCCCAAAATTCAAAATAGAATTTGGTTCATGTACCAGATGGAAAAATTGACAAGTTTAGTCAATGACACAGGCGAAAATATTCTAAAAGTCTGGACGCCATGGTTGGCTCAGGCAGATATCCCAGGGGTGGAGATCTCCACAATTTTGCTTTGATAGTTCTAGATGCATTCTCTTTGATGACAGTGTGAAGACAGAGCCAACGAGGGACCCCGCGAGTGCTAGGGATATGAAAAACCCTATCTCACACAGGTTTTGAGGACACAACTGTTAACCAAGTTCGAATACAACTCGATCAGATAAAGTAAGATAGAAAAGCAATTCAGATGAAGGGAGCGGTGTCACGGGAACTTGTGATAGGATATAATATACACCAAATAACTGGGTTGAACTGGACATGACTTAGATATAATAAAAATAATTTATTCCTTAGATAGGTGAAAACAGCAGATAGTACAAATAACAGACAAGAAATAGCACTTAGGGATTGGAATGTAGAAGTAATCAGGAAAACAGGATTAGCAATTCAACAGCAATCAGGCATCAATCAGTTGGTAAAATGAAGACAAAAGATATAGGGCTGACACCACTTTATATATAATTCCAGTCCTATATCTATCATTGAGTGCAGGCTATTGGAGAACAATTATCTGCACCCAATCTCTAATGTGGGAACATTGATAACCCATGCCCCCCCCCAGCTAGTTGGCACATGCGTACTTCAGGCCCTGGGGGTCTCATTTCTTTAGCCCCACACAAAAGTCAGGGCGCCGACAAGTCTACCAGATGGGGATCTGGTCAGGAAATTCTTTGTTTGTAGGTGTGAGTTATAGCACTTGCAGACCACTCAAGCCCTGCATTTCTCCGCCCTAATGTATACAGCTAGGGTGGCTGAGCCTTTGATCAGGGGGTCTGTTGTAGACAATAGGCCGCCCCCCTGAGCATTTACATTCCACAGATTGCAGGAATCTTCGCGGGCTTTTATCCCCACTTTAAAATTCAGTACAGTTTTTAATATTAAGACATATTAAAATAATCTGTTCTGTTGGGCCGAGCGGGTTGAAACGAGCCAGTCCCTCATGCCGGAGGTGACTCTCCATGGTGGCCAAGTTTCAGCTCGCTGCGACCTTCCAAACCGGAGATACACAAAAACAGTTTAAAACTCATTACTTTCATACAGGATTCTCCACTTTAAAAATGAATCTCTGCTTTTCACACTTTTCCCATTGAAATCAACGGGCTCCGCCGCCATAGGCTTCCAATGGAGCAACTCCGCCGTTGAAGTCAATGGGTTCCGCCGTTATAGTCTTTCAATGGGGAAACTCCGCCATTGAAGTCTATAGGGCTCTTCCACCATAGCCCTTCAATGGAGTAATGCCGCCATTGAAGTCTATAGGGAAAATCACCAATCTTTACAGTTGTCCACACTCCATCTGGTTGGTCGGAGAGGGCTGGAAATGGCCATGCAGTCATGCCGGAACAGTGACTACATGTGACCCAAATCCCAGCCCTCTGGTCCTCCCAGAACCGGAGATATGGGCTTACACATTTTAGGGTTTCGGACTTAGCCGTTTTCTCGCGCTGTTCTTTTTTCCGCCATTGGAGTCAATGGCGCGACCCTCTTAGCGACCCTCTTAGCGCGCGCGACCCTTTACGGGGGACCTTGATTTGCGGACCCGGTGGTGGTCGAGTGTGGGGGTGCCTAGGAGCTAGGGGCAAAAAGAATTTTATTTCTGGGTGCCCTAGAACCTAAGGTTCCCATGCCAATTGCAGTTGAACTTGAACTGATAGTGATAAAAGCTCTCTTTAAGAAAATGTATCCGCTTTTGCGGTCTGCGGTTTGGATGGCTGCCAACCCGTTCCGTCATTGACTTACAATGGGAAACCGCCGCTCCTCCTCTCGGACGCCACCTGCTGGTCTTCGCTGGAAACAGGTCCAAAACCGCTGGATTCGCCATTGGATTGAATGGAGCTGCAATGGCGACCTGTGGGACACTGCAAAAGGGAGCCTGAAAAGGCAGGAACATGGAACAAAGGGCTATAATCACTTCTTAACTATTAACCCTTCACCCCCGAACGGATCCCAGTGTGTGTGTGGTGCAGACACTGAAATGGTGACAATGCATGTTAACAGGGGAATACACATTTGGATGTTGCAGCAAGGTAAAAACCACATTCCTGGACTGCAGCCCAGTTAACCCCTTGCCTCCCTGGTGAGGTCAGGGGTGGCCATATGGGGTGCAACCCCTTTAATACCTGGCCAATCCCCCTCTCCCTCTACAAGCGGACGCTCTCCTCCCCATCCCCCTCTTAATTTGTATTTTTATTTAATTTTTCTCTGATATTGTTGTTAAATATGATTGGCATTGGTAATTTCTATGAAACAAAGGATGTATGCTATGTTTCTGTCCTGCTTTAAAAACCAAAAAAATCTAAGTTATATTAACAAAAAAAACCTGCTTCTCCTTATTCATCTTACGGTATTATCCTCCGAACCACCCTATAACGGGTTGTCTTTTATTGTGTGTACTCATCCCACTTTTTATTCTGTATCCCTTTTGTTATTTTTAGAACTCAAAAATAAATATGTTGAAAAAAAGAAATGGGAGGTCTGTAATGACATTGTTCAGCACTGGAACATGCTGTACCCTGAATCACATGTGCAATTGTCTCACCACATTGCTGATAACTTATTTACGACTAACAGCATTCCTAGGTGACCACAACAAAAAAAGTGCCTTTTTAGTATTCAAAATTTCTCCCCAAATGTCCAGTGCCAAAATAATTGGGAAACTGATTTATTTTTAACTTTTGTTAAAGTAATGTTTGATAGCGTACCAAAAAAAAGGCACAACATTTATCATTCAAGTGTAACCCAAGCTTTTCATTGAGTATAGTTGTTTATAGAAAGAATGTTCCACCCAATCCAATGTTATCTCTATGTTAGGAATGTGAGCACACAGCGCCACAGGCGGAGCTCACGTCTCTCTCCTTACACTGCTCAGACACTTCCGCTACAACCACGCAAGCCCCCTTCAGCTGCATCACTTACCCCTCGGCATGGTAGGACGCTCCATGAGGTACTTCCTCCACGCTCTGCGCCGCAGCCGTCGGCGCGGAATCGCCGCTGGGTGTGCACGCGCCACAGGCGGAGCTCACGTCTCTCTCCTTACACTGCTCAGACACTTCCGCTACAACCACGCAAGCCCCCTTCAGCTGCATCACTTACCCCTCGGCATGGTAGGACGCTCCATGAGGTACTTCCTCCACGCTCTGCGCCGCAGCCGTCGGCGCGGAATCGCCGCTGGGTGTGCACGCGCACACCCCACGTTGCTTCCTCTCATGCGCACGTCAGACTTACAGCGCACACACAACAGCCCCTGAACTTATCTCCGCTCAGGCTACACCCCCAAACACCGCACGGTTACAATCTGGCTCTTGCTGAGTGTCACCTGGGCTCTAGGAACAGCAGCCAATGCGCTGAAGCTCCCTGGGCTCCTCCAGGCACGCCTCCTCTCCTGGTTGGCTGTTCCAGCTTTATATACCCTCTCTGTTCTGTGCTTCCTCGCTCGTCATAGTTTTTGCATGCGTGATTCACAGTGCTTGTTCTTTGATTCTCTCGGTTTTGACACGGCTTGGCAGACTTCCCCCTTTGGCTCTCGACTTCGGATTGTTCCTGTTTACATACCTTCTGGCTCCCTTCAACCACAGCTCTCACCTCGATCCTTACGTACTTCTCCTACCCCTGATCTCGGCAAACGCAACGACCATTCTTCTGGAAAAAACGGTATCGGCAAGTATTCACGCAATACTCCCCATCTGGCCTGGCACCATCTAATATCACAACCCGGACATGTCCCTCGCTCTGTCCGTGTGTATTCATACCTGCCACCTCAGTTCTAGGGACAGGTCTGGTCTGCGGGCTACTCCGGCGTAACATTATGACGAGCCCACAAGACGCAGACCAGGCCGAACTGAGGCAAGCAATCTCTACGCTGATACAGCAAAACCAGGCCATGGCCGATCAGATTGTGGCCCTAACACGCCAAATGGCCAAACTTTCGGCTCATGTACCGGAAGCACCTGTACCTCTTTCTCCTCCACAGGCTGCGGAACGTCATTCTGGACGTGAAGATACCGCTTCCCAAGCAGTACGTTGGCAACCCGCAGGAGTGCAGAGGTTTCCTTAACCAGTGCGAGGTTCAATTTCAAATGGCACCCCTTCAGTACGACACCGTTCTGAAGAAGGTAGCCTGCGTGTACAACCTACTGACGGGCAGCGCGCTGGCATGGGCCTCGCCAGTCTGGGAGTTGCGCCCGGACCTGTCTCAAGACTACCTAGCCTTCAAGGGTGAGTTCTGACAAGTCTTTGATTCCCCTGCGCGCCGGGAGATGGCGTCTGTTTCCCTCCTCCAGATAACTCAGGGGTGAAGATCGGTGTCACAGTATGAGGTGGAATTTCGCACACTTGCCGCCGAGACGAACTGGGGACAAGAGCCGCTCGTCTCCATCTTCTGGCAAGGTCTCTCGGAGTCCATCAAGGACGAGCTTGCTTGGCAACCCAGGCCAGACCAACTGGAGGCGCTCATCGACTTGGACGTTGCATTGATCAATGCATCCAGGTACGACGAACGTCAGCATGCCCAGCCACTAACCTTCCAAGCACCCTTCCCCAACTCTCCTCTGGTTCCTAGACCGTCTCCTTCACAGCAGCTGGCACTGGAGCCTCCCGAGCCAATGCAATTAGGGGTGCAACAGATCCGGAATCCACTACGACAACTCCGCTACGCCGACGGACTCTGTTTCTACTGTGGGTCTCCTGAACATCTCGTCCGTGCATGCCCTTTGCGTCCGGGAAATGGGAACACTCAGTGAGTATAGAGGGGCTCTCACTGGGTGTTATCTCTTCTCGTCCCCTCCCCAAGGAGGCACTGTCTAAGAAACTTACGATTCCTTTTTCTCTCGCAGGCGCTGAGCTTCGCACATCTACTGCTGCCTTTATCGACTCCGGTGCTGGAGGAAACTTTGTGGACCTCGATTTCACCAAAGAGAACCGGATACCTTTGGTGAAGAAGGCCCAACCTATCACCTTGGTTGGGATTGACGGACTTTCGCTGTCTCCAGCCTTTATCTCGCTACAGACCGTACCTCTCCTCCTATATACCTACTCCCACAGCGAGACCCTGGTCCTTGACGC
The DNA here is from genome assembly GCF_040206685.1 of Ascaphus truei. Taxonomy (NCBI): domain Eukaryota; kingdom Metazoa; phylum Chordata; class Amphibia; order Anura; family Ascaphidae; genus Ascaphus; species Ascaphus truei. The sequence continues at coordinate 368,144,356 of NC_134485.1, forward strand.
CATTCAGGCCCCAGGTACACCGGTAACCCTCGGCCTACCTTGGTTGCAGAAGAACAACCATCCAATTGACTGGGTCTCACCTACCCCCATCACCTGGAAACCGAGGTCAGAGAAGTCTCCCAAACTCTTGGCTAACACAATGACTCAGGATTCCATTCTTCCCCCCGTGTACCACCCTTTACGCGAGGTCTTTAACAAGGTCCGCTCAGAACAATTGCCTCCTCATCGGTCCTACGATTGCCCCATCGATTTGGTCCCAGGATACACCTTGCCAAAGTCCAAGACTTACCCATTGTCGATACCTGAGTCTCAAGCCATGGAAGACTACATAAAGGAGAATCTTGAGAAAGGATTCATACGGCCCTTCAGTTCCCCGTTGGGAGCGGGGTTCTTCTTCGTGAAGAAAAATGATCGTACTCTGAGGCCATGTATTGATTACCGGGGCTTGAACGGTATCACCATCAAGAACCGCTATCCTCTCCCCTTGATCACGGAACTCTTCGATAAACTGCGAGGGGCTAAGATCTTTTCCAAATTGGATCTCCGTGGGGCTTACAACTTGGTCCGCATCAGGCAGGGCGACGAGTGGAAGACGGCCTTCAACACCCGCAGTGGGCATTATGAGTACCTCGTCATGCCTTTTGGTTTATGCAACGCCCCGGATCTCAAGGATCACATTCGTCACACCTCGTACGTCCTCTCACATCTACTCAAACATCACCTGTACACCAAACTAGAGAAGTGTACCTTCCATCAACGCTTTACCCAATTTCTGGGCTACATTATTTCGGACGAAGGCTTTTTGATGGATCCAGGTAAACTCCAGGCAGTTACGGAATGGCCCAGACCAGAAACTCTCAAGGCTATCCAGCGCTTTTTAGGATTTGCGAACTACTATCGGAAGTTCATTCGCAATTTCTCTACCCTTGTGGCCCCCATCACGGCGTTGACTAGAAAAGGGACTGATCCTTCTGCTTGGTCCGCCGAAGCTATCTCCGCCTTCCAGGTCCTTAAAGAGGCATTCATCACAGCACGATCCTGCGCCACCCCAACACGGATCTTCCCTTTGTAATAGAAGTTGACGCATCGGACTGCGGTGCAGGGGCAGTACTATCACAGAGGTTCTCGCCACAGGATAAACTTCACCCTTGTGTGTATTTCTCCAAGAAATTCTCCTCCGCCGAGAGGAATTACGACGTCGGCAACAGAGAGTTATTGGCCGTTAAGATGGCACTACAAGAGTGGAGACATCTGTTGGAAGGGTCAAAGGAGCCATTTTCTATCTTAACGGACCACAAAAATGTACTGTATATTGAAGGAGCACGTCGCCTCGGTCCTAGACAAGCTTGGTGGGCACTCTTCTTCTCTCGCTTCAACTATCACCTATCCCACATCCCTGGAACGAAGAATGTGAAGGCAGATGCGTTGTCCAGATAATATGCCTCGGAAGACAGGCCTGAGGCATCTTTGGAACCCATCCTACCTCCCGAAAGAATTTTGGCTACTTCCACCTTCAAATCGCTAGACAAGATCAAAAGGGACCAGCAACAGATGCCTTCAAACACGGCGATCCCCTCTAACAGGCTCTTTGTCTCGCCCCCAGATTCATTCCAGAGGTCCTAGATTGGGGACACTCTTCTAAACCCACAGGTCACCCGGGCTTCAGAAGGACGTTAGACTTAATTCGTCGGAACTTTTGGTGGCCCAGTATGTCTAAAGACATTGCGGAATACACTTGCGCTTGTCCTGTATGCGCCCAGAAAAAGACACTTCCATAGAGACCTCAAGGACTTCTCCTCCCATTGCCAGTGCCTGCTCGTCCATGGTCCCATATCTCCATGGACTTCATAGTCGATCTCCCTAGCTCTAGGGTCTTCAACACCATTTTAGTTGTTGTAGACAGGTTTTCGAAGATGGCCCACTTCATCCCCCTCAAGGGACTGCCCTCCTCTCCCGCCCTAGCAGACATTTTCTCCGAGCATATCTTTAGGATCCATGGCATTCCGTCTTCCATTGTCTCTGACAGAGGATCCCAGTTCGTCTCCAAGTTCTGGAGGATCTTCACTAAAAGACTGGGAATTGTCTCTTCTTTCTCCTCTGCATACCACCCCCAGTCCAATGGACAGACAGAGAGAACTTACCAGTCGCTGGAAAAATACCTCAGATGTTTAATCTCCGATTTCCAGGACGATTGGTCCCAACTCCTCCAGTGGGCAGAGTACGCGGTCAATTCGGCCCAAAGCGAATCCACCCAAGAATCTCCATTCTTTGTCAATTATGGAGGTGAAGTAGAGCAAAAGTGCACTGAAACTGGAGAAGTTCTTTGAAAAAATATCACGGGCAACTCCAAAATAAAATAGAGGGTATTTAATGCATGAACTCACAAATAGATAAACATGACAAACGCACCAACGCGTTTCATCCCTCAGGACTTTACCTTGATAAATATTTTTTCAAAGAACTTCTCCAGTTGCAGTGCACCTTTGCTCTACTTCACCTCTATTGCTTCTACACTCCAGGATTGCACGCAGAGGAACTACTATCCTGCTTTGCCGCTCCGGACCTCAGTATACCCCAAGGGCAGGTAATGGGCATTAGCCCTCATCTTTATACCTTTGACCCCTATGGGGATGTTTATGCTTTAAGTGGGGTGTGCATTATTGACCATCTTTGCGGTAGTCAGGCAGACTGACCGCTAGGTCTTTATTTTTGCCCCCCCTTATATGATTAGGATATATATGTGAGCTTATGGATTGAATACAGTGTTCCTATTTTTGGATTATTTTTTCAACTATCAAGATGCCTGTGTGTACACATGGTTAATGAGTGTCGCTCTACCAACTTCCCTTTTGTCAATTATGGGTTTCACCCTCCCTGCTTACCTATTTCCAATGTTGCTTCTGGGGTACCATCGGTAGACTAATGGATTTCCACTCTCCAAGACATTTGGTCCAAGGTACAATCGTCTCTCCACAAGGCCGCCGATACTGCTAGACTTCAGGTCAATCCCCTCCGTCGGCCGGCACCCAACTACAAGCCAGGGGATTTAGTATGGCTCTCTTCAAGAAACATCCGCCTGAGAGTTCCTTCCCCTAAATTAGCTCCTAGGTTTTTGGGTCCCATTCCCGTCGTGGAGCAAATTAACCCAGTGGCGGTTCGCCTTAAACTACCACCCTCCATGAGGATCTCCGATGTTTTTCATGCCTCGCTATTAAAACCCCACATTGCCAATCGTTTCTTTTCTAAACAGACCAGCAAGCCAGATCCAGTCACGGTACACAATAACGAAGAATATGAGGTACAAGCCTTACTGGACTCCCGCATCTCCAGGGGGCAGCTTCAGTTTTTGGTCCACTGGAGGGGTTTCGGACCCGAGGAGAGGTCTTGGGTTCCGCTCAAAGACATCCATGCGCCCAGCCTCCTGAAGACTTTTAAGAGGAAATTTCCGGAGAAGCCGCTCTAGGATCGTCCTGAGGCCGATCCTGAAGAGTGGGGTACTGTTAGGAATGTGAGCACACAGCGCCACAGGCGGAGCTCACGGCTCTCTCCTTACACTGCTCAGATCCTTCCGCTACAACCACGCAAGCCCACTTCAGCTGCATCACATACCCATCGGCATGGTGGGACGCTCCACGAGGTACTTCCTCCACACTCTACGCCGCAGCCGTCGGCGCGCATGCACAAACCCCACGTTGCTTCCTCTCATGCGCACGTCGGACTTACAGCGCACACACAACAGCCCCTGAACTTATCTCCGCTCAGGCTCTGCCCCCAAACACCGAACGGTTACAATCTGGCTCTTGTTGAGTGTCACCTGGGCTCTAAGAACAGCAGCCAATGCGCTGAAGCTCCCTGGGCTCCTCCAGGCACGCCTCCTCTCCTGGTTGGCTGTTCCAGCTTTATATACCCTCTCTGTTCTGTGCTTCTCGCTCGTCATAGTTTTTGCATGGGTGATTCACAGTGCTTGTTCTTTGATTCTCTCGGTTTTGACGCGGCTTGGCAGACTTCCCCCTTTGGCTCTCGACATCGGATTGTTCCTGTTTACGTACCTTCTGGCTCCCTTCAACCACGGCTCTCACCTCGATCCTTCCGTACTTCTCCTACCCCTGATCTCGGCAACAGCAACGACCATTCTTCTTGAAAAAAAAGGTACCGGCAAGTATTCACACAATACTCCGCCTCTGGCCTGGCACCATCTAATACCACAACCCGGACACGTCCCTCGCTCTGTCGGTGTGTGTATTCATACCTGCCACCTCAGTTCTAGGGACAAGTGTGGTCTGCGGGCTACTCCGGCGTAACAGTCTACAACTCTTAACTTCATCTCTTGCTCTATTATTATTATTTCTTTTTCTCTGCAGAATGTATTTATACTTTTGAGATATTTGAAAGTCTTTATCATGCCCCACTTCTCTGACAACTTTTTTCCAGTTGTTTTTGACTTTTCACTCATAATACTGTTAATGTATATCAAGCACTATTTCTATTTCCAATCATTGGATCCCTTCTTCTGTGCCTCTGTCATTTTACACACATATGGAAACACTGATGTACAGTAGTGGTGGTTATAACAATGATCCACTAGACATAACACTCCCTATGAAGTAAGAACTCTGCTTTTCCTCCCCATCGTCTGTTATTATGTTTAGCTATTTTTATGTCATAAAATAACATACAGTAACTTCCAGAGCCATTAGTTTCTGTGGTGGTGAGTGGCACAATACTATTGATTTTGTATTCTGTTCTATGTTTTGTACATTTTAGTGATGGATTATAGATTCCACAATGTTGAGCATTCTTCTAGCTGCAAGCATTTCATTTTGTCTACCTCTTGCGAGGTTGCAAATTACTCACCTATCCTCCCAGTTACAAATCATTGTGTCATCGGCAAAGAGGAATTATTTTCTTTCAACCTTTCTGTAAAGTCAATAATAAAAATATTGGTCACAGTAACTCCAATGGCCCCCTTCATTTCTGCAGAGAGAATTCAGTATACCACTTTCATCTATTGTCTCAATCAATTTTCGGCGATACTATCCAAGCATTTTCAGACCTGATAAATTTCCCAGTTTGTTTTTTTATCACATATGAAAAGTGTGAAAATCTTTACTAAAATCTACATATACTGCTCCACTCTTATCAATACTAAACTATTTAACGAGTCATTAAAATCATATTGACATGATCTCCCTCCAGTGGATCCATGCTACTTCGGATCCTGGAAGCCTCTGTTTTTCATATTTATAAAGCTTTCAGCTGTATTTACATTAATCTTTTTTCACAGGATACAGCATACAACACAGACACTTCTTCAAAGAGGTCCCTGGACTCAACCCCCAGGCTTGAGGCTCTAAAGGTCAATCCTTAGCTCCCCAATTCCGTGGTGGAATAAGGGGTAGAATTCCAATCCCCTGCGGGAGGGAAAGGAAGGTGGCCAGAGCCCTGGCTCCACACTTCCAAAACTTATCGAGCCCAAATTTAGGCTCTGCAGCTCCTTTTGTACCCAGGGGATGGTCCTAAGTCTGAGCCCGTGATAGGGCAGTACACAGGCCTTAGGCCCATCCTCCCGTGTCACTCAAGAGAGTTGTAAACTGCAGTGAAACCCAGATTAACCCTAACACTGCCTGCACTGTTACCAGGTCTTATGTGATAGGCAGGGTACAGTAGATTAGTAGCCAAGAGGATACATGGCTACACTAGTCTTTCTTTTTATGTTGCACAAAATTCCCAGCTCTCTTTGAGAACTTTCTTTGTCAATAAATACACCCCATCTGTAGGCACACGCTTAGGAATCTGTTAGTGTAAGATCGAAAACATAGCAAAGATACTTATGTGGATCTGAATGCTGGGTAACACAAGTCACTTCTTGTTGCAAATATTTCAGCCCAAGGTGTGGCTTAGTATTGAAAAGGGATGTGAAGAGAAAGGCTAGTGTACCAAACTTCAATGATGTACTGAGTGTTTGCACTTCCGAGCAATTGCTATTTGCCCCCCGCAAAAATATATTTCTTCACTCACAGCAAAAGCTGCTTATAAACTGTATCTCCAAGAAAAAAAATTAAGTTATGTATGAAAACATCACATAACAATAACTGTTGGAGCATAATCATTTGAATATGTAAATGTAAAGTGTACCCAGGGGCATAGCTATAGCCCAGGCAGCCCGCCCTCTTGGTGCCCCGCTCTCCCCCCTTGTCGGCGGCCCTGCTGACCATCTCTCTCTCTTCTCCCCCAGATAGAGGCAGGCGGGAGGAGATGATGGTACCCATCGGCAGGCCGTCAGAGGGAAGAAGAGGAGCAGCCGGCAGAGGAGTTAAGAATTGCACGAGGCAGAGCAGGGCAGCTGGGGAGGAGCGGTCCGACCCTGAAGTCTTTCTTACTTCTGGTGTCTATGCTGCTACAGCGCGCTCCTCCCCTGATGGCCTGCTCTGCCTCCGTGCAACTGCTAACTCCTCTGCCGGCTGCTCCTCTGCTTAACTCTGGTGGTCCGCCACCGCGTACCATCATCTCCCCCCCCCTTGCCTCTATCGCACAGGTAGGCATGGAGGAGGGGGAGAAAGCTGAGGAGGGATGATGATGAGAAGGGGGAGAGAGCTGAGGAGAGATGATGATGATGAGGGGGAGAGAGCTGAGGAGAGATGATGATGATGATGAGGGGAAGAGAGCTGAGGAGAGATGATGATGAGGAGGAGGGGGAGAGAGCTGAGGAGAGATGATGAGGAGAGATATCCTGCAATTTAAATTAAGTCAACATTTTCTCCTGAATCTACGGATTATGTTCACTTATAATGGGGCCCTGAAAATGTTTTTGCCCGGGGGGCTGCGCATGTCTAGCTACGCCACTGAGTGTACCGCTAAACTTTTCAAAAGAGCAGCTCATTTTTTTTTTACTTTTGAAAATAATGACTGATGTCTGCAAGTTAAACATAATAATCAGAATGTATTAATGGCTGTCACCGCTTTCTGATTTGTTGTGTTTACTGATACATCCATCTCAAATTTTAAAATTGTTTCCTCTATTCGGTTTGCAAGAAACATAATCTACCTCTCATCAAGACAAGAGACTGAGTAATAAGGCTTCGACCCTAGTGCTCTCTGCTGCACGCGCGCCTGGAGTCCTGGCGGTGCGTGCACAGATTATAGCAGCGATCTGCGGTCTGTAGATGAGCTTTGGATGTGCAAGGGGCAGAGCCATGATGGGGGGCGCGGCCATGATGGGGGGCGCGGCCATGGCAGGGGGCGCGGCCATGGCAGGGCATATCTGCCCTTCCATTGTCTGCCTGCTGAGTACATGACCCCGGCACGGGAAGACAACATTTTTGTCTTCCCTGCCAGCGGACGCGTCACAGCGCTTTGCGCTCCATACACAAACAGCCACTGGGGCATGCCCCATAGAGGGCTGTGCTGTGGTGTGTGGTGCACACACCGCAGCACACATTGCAACGGCCACTGGGGAATTACCCTTACCCTCCACAGCGTTGGAATAGAAGCATCACTGATTTTGATGACGTACAATATCAACTGAATGCAGGTTTGTACACCTGTGCTTTTCAGGACCAAATGACTGATTATTCAATCAGTCTGCAAGGTCCTGGGAAGGACACAATGAGCAGACACAGTGACCGTCCTTACCCAGTACTCACATAACAATGACATATGGTGGGTCAGAGCCTAAATACTACTTTAGTTACCAATCTAAACTACTGTACTATTATTCCCTTCAAATAGAATTCATTTTGAAAGAGCTCAGACTGTTTATTAACAAAGGTATAGCATAAACCTTTAACTCCTTTGCTGCCAAAGGGGAATGCAACACATTGCAGCACCCCTCTGGCAACACAGTGCATTGCTGTGCTGGGAGTGAGAGGTGTTATTGAATGTACAAAGCTTTATTTGTGTTCTAACGCGACCATTAATAACGAATGAATTCCCACATAACTAAGGCATTACTTGTATTTCTACCATAGTGTTCTGTAACATTTATTATTTCCCTTCCCTAGGGTAGAAATTCCATTAACCCCTCTGATGCCTGTGGCTACCAAGGTGCACTACAGACATCAAGGGGGTTAATAATAACATTAAATTCAATATCAATTCAATATCCTTTGGGTGTCACTGTAACTCGGAATTATAACAAGCCAGATCTGGATACTGATAGGCCATCACATTTAGTATGTTGTCCAATCAGTACCCACCCCTCAGGCTGACACTCTCAGGCTGTTGCTAGGCCCACCCTTGGATACATCTAATATATCCAAAGCTGCAAAAGTACGCCAGGCCTATTTGAAGGAATAAGCCCATCCACTTCCTGCACCTATCAGAACTTATACTGGTAGGGCCCAGGAAAAGAAGTAGCGGCCGGAGGCTAGGCTACATCCTCCCCCTGGTGAAAAATTCCAACGCCCACTCTTGGACTACAGTATGCGTAATATCCCATACTGTACAACAACCCATAAATTACATAACATAAACAAATGCATTAACATCTGCATATACATTGCAAAACACAGTACCATACTGAATACCCATCCCCAACTGGAACCTCGATATGCTGGAAGTGTGTCAGGGCTACCTTAGTAGTAGTGGGCTGGATCAGGCTTTTTAATCATATTACCCTGACCATCAGGTACTTTAACAGAGTAACACCTCCTTTTTCCAGACTCAGAGATGTACTCTACTCTGTCTAGGTGTATGTTACATCCCTAAACAATTGACAGTCCATCCCGAACAATGAAACAATTAACTAATTCACGCCTCGAGCAGAACAATTCAGCATGTGAAAAAATATACCTGTAAGTACCAACCAGAATACAAACTTTAAAACCAAGGCTAGCCCTGACCTCCCTCAAACACACAATACAATATCAACAATTACATCTATCTAATTTTAAAATACTTTAAACTCACAATAAAGCATAGCAGCATAGACAAATTAATTTTAAACACATCAAATTAAGCTTTTAAAACAACATCATTTCTTACCCTGTATGTATATATCTCTCTAGACATATATACATACATACATACAGTGGCAAGAAATGATATACCACAAAAAAAAAAATACACATGTTAAAAAAGCTTTTAAAAAAATTAACAAGTTAAATAAAATAAATTTCTTTAGTTCATTTACCATTACTTGGCCCCACCGACTCCCGTTGCGCAGCTTACTCACGAACCAATCCACGAACAAGAACCCATAAAATAATAAACCATACAAAAAAATAAACATTAAACTAAAAATCCAAATCAATCCACGGGTCTTCTATTTGTAATCCATCTTTATCTTCATCTGTATTCTTCTTTCTTCTATCTTCTTCCGGGCGGGGCGGGGTCTTCTTTCCATCTTCGGCCACGCCCTGGTCTTCTTTCTTCTCCGGAGGTCCTTCCTCCGCGGCGTCTGGCTTCAAAATGAGACGACATAGGCTTTTAAAGGCCTATGACGTCACATTTTCGTCATATGGTTCCCACGGCCCTGATTGGGCCGTGAAAACCATGTGTTTTGGCCAATAAAAATAAAAATGATGACGTCACTTAAAGGCAATGAAAGCACAGCCAATCAGAATGGCTTTGCTTCAATTGCCTTTAAGATGATGTCATGAAAAGACACATGGCCGCCCGCACATGGTATGCTATGGTATGGTATGGTAGCCAATCAGAGCGTGGGAACTCCATCCCTACTCTGATTGGCTCTAGTATACCATGTGACAGAGGCTTGGGGGAAAAAAGGATGTGACGTCATTGAAAGCTTGTCACATGGTACTAGAGCCAATCAGAGCGTGGGAACTCCATCCCTACTCTGATTGGCTGTAGTACATCACATCCTTTTCCCCCCCAAGCCTCTGTCACATGGTATACTAGAGCCACTCAGAGTAGGGATGGAGTTCCCACGCTCTGATTGGCTACCATACCATGTGGGAACCATATGACGAAAATGTGATGTCATAGGCCTTGTCAGGGTCGCCTAGACCTCCTACCTAGCCATAGCTTCCTTGTCCACTGGGTGTGCTGCTGCCTTCTATTGGCTCTGGGTTCCTCTGTCTGTCTGTCTTCTTGTTGCTCCTGTCTCTGTCCTTATAGCTTACTTCCTGTCTGTTGCTTTTGCCTTTGCTTGAAGTCAGACTCATTATGCACATGCTTCTGATCCTGATCTGTTTTCTGTACCTGTACCTGTATTATAGAAGTCTGTTCACAGTAAAAGCCCTTGCTGGTAATCTGGCTTGTCCCCGTTTGTTCCTGTTCTCAGTCCCTGCCCCCAGACCTGTCCTTGCTCCCCTGTCCTGTTCCAGTCTCCTCGTTGCTGACCTCTGCTTGTTACCTGACTTCGCTACCTGCCGCCTGCCTCGGACCTCTGCTTGTTTCCTGACTTCGCTACCTGCCACCTGCCTCGGACCCCTGCTTGTGACCCCTACTATGCTCATGCTGTTCCGGCCACCGAGATCCTACCCGCCACAGGAGTCTCCCATGACAGAAAGAAAAGGCCACTTCTGGATCTCGCTGGAACAGATTCTCTGCCTTCCTGCTTCAGCAGACCCCATCCGCTTGGAGGAAGATAAGTACTTTTTTTTTGTTTTTTGAAATCCCAGTTGGGATCCTGAAGGTTTTGTTGCTGCAAAGGTTTCTGCAGGGTTTTTTGTGCCACTTTCTCCCTGAGAAGAATTCCCTTTTACAAAAAAAAAAAAAAACCTCCCTGCAGTACCTGTTTTTGCCATTTTCAGACTTTCATTACCTGGACAAGAATTGTCTCTGCATTGTGGGTGGGCCACTGCAGATTTTCAGACTCACATTTCTATTTAAGACGGTTACCTTGATTTACTGCTTTCCCTGGTTGGCCCACTGCTGTTCACAGGGTCCCCATTTCAAAAGACAAAAGTGCTCCCATTATTTTGTTGCTGCATGCTTTGATTTTCTTGCATCTATAGTTTTTCATATGATTGGTTCTAAGGTTTCAGGTTTACCTGCAAGTTCCCCTAAAGTTTGTTTCTCTGCAACATATGATATCCCTACGCCTGATATCAAAGGTTTCAGATTGGACTGCAGGGTTCTCTGTCTGATATTCCTATGTCCGATGTCAAAAGTTTCAGATCTAACTACAAGTTTTCTCTGTATTAGTTTCCTGCTGTCTATGATATTTCTATGCCTGATATCTAACGTTTCAGATTCAACTGCAGGTTTTCTTTGTCTATATGATATCCCTACGCCTGAATTCTAAAGTTTCAGATATAACTACAGGTTTCTCTGTCTATGTTTTTTCCTTGCATTTATAAATCTCTGTGACTGATGCTAAAGTCTCAAAAGGTCAGCTCTCCTATCTTGTGTCTCTCTGTGTCTAATATTCCTGTTGTTCATTCTAATGCTTCTGTTTTAAAAACACATTTCCTCTTTACTGGTTTCTTGGGAAGTGTGGTTTCCCCATGTCTGAAATGATGGCTCAAACTCAAACAGTCTTGAGCAGTAAATGTGAACACAGTACCACTGATTCTTCAGAACTTCTCAAAGCAAGGAAGAAGACGAAAAAGAAGGGAGGCATTACTGTGGAAGTTGCAGAAGAAATTAAGAATGAAAATTTAACCTCAGAGTCTGCATTTGATGAAAGAGATATGCTGCAGCTTAAGGCAACTCACAGACGTATCCCAAGAATAGTGGAAGAGAAGAAAGATGCCCCTACTCAGACGCTTCAAGCTGCACAGAAAGCGATTGATTGTCTTTATGGACGTTTAGATAAGGAGCAAGAAACTAATTCTGCACTACAGAGCTGTCTATCCTCAGCAATTGCTAAGTGTGTTCTCCAGGAAAAAGAAAAGCACCAGTTGGAGAGTGACCTGGATGTCATGTCAGGTGAGCTGGAGAAGGCATATGCTGATGCTGCTGAAAATCGGCGCCTCGCTTCTAAAAGTAACGAATTCCTGGAAAGTTCTATGAAGGAGATTGACAGGCTAAATACAGAGCTTAAAGTCTCCCAGGAGGACATTTGTTACTTCAAAAAAGAGATGGAAGTCGATCAGGAAGAGAGATGCTACTTGAAAACAGAGATACGTTCGATGAGAGACGCCTCCGAAGAGTTATATAGTAGGTTTGAAACTATAAACCAAATGAGTAAGAACTTCTCTGTCCAAGCCAGTGAAGGAGATAAAAGACTCCATGAAACAGAAGAGGAGAACAGACTATTGATAGAAGAAAAGTCAAGGATGCAATTAGCGCTGGAAAAAGCAGAGGGTAACTGGGAAAAAGAAAAATATGAGTTGGAGAATGACAGGTTGATCTTGTCAAGTAAGCTGGAGAAGGCCTACGCTGATTCTGCCCAGTACCAGACTTTCATGGCTCAAGTTGACACAGCACTGGAAGCATCTCAGAAAGAGGTTCACAGGCTTACAACAGAGCTGGAAGCCTCTAAGGAGAAGAGTTGCCACTTCAACACAGAACTATGTTCATTGAGAGAAATATTCGAAGGGTTAAATATCAGTTTTGAAACTGTAACCCAAGAGTGCAAGAATCTCTATGTCCAAGTCAGTGAAGGAGATAAGAAACTCCATAAATTAGGAGAGGAGAAGAAACAGTTGGCCCAGGAAAAGTTAGATGTGCAGACAGCACTGCAGAATGCAGAGAGAGTGCTGCAAGAAGAACGTGTCTCCCTGGAGCGGCGCACACAGGCAGAAAATATGCTGCAGAGTCAGCTGCGAGAACTGTGTACACATCTGCAGGACACCAAGGAGAAATGGGTGAATGCTGAAGAAAAGCAGTGAGTTCTGCAGGAAGAAAGTTTCCAGACTGCCTACAAAATAAAGATGCTGCAAGATTATTTGAGTACCCAGTGTGTCCCCAAAGAACAGCATGAGGAGCTGAAGGCCACACTGAGCATAACCAGAGCCTCGCTGGAGGAAGAGCTAAAGCTAGCAGCTGAACACACATCTCAGCAACTCACAGCGCTGCAGGCGCAGATCGCTGAGCTCAAGACACAGCTTGCCAAAAAGGAGGAGAGAGAAAAGGTGTCTGTCTGTCAAGTGGCTGGCCTGACACAGCGCTATGAGGTCAAAATGGCCGATGCCTGCAAATTATTGGACCACACAGCCCGTGATAAGGTCCGGCTGCAGCTGGAGCTGGACAATGCCCGGGAAGAGTACCAGCATCTGCAGATCAGAAATGAAGAAGATTTAAGCTTTACTCTGAGTCAGCTGGGAGATATGGAGTCGCGACTCAACTCCAAAGAAGCCGAACTGACAACTGCATTGATTGTGAAAAGAAGTGCAGAAGGATGGCTTCAAGAGCTGAAAAATCAAATAGCTGGTCTTAATGAGATTTTAGGTGATACCACGAAACGGCAGTCACAAAAGGAGACCATGGAGCGTGAATTCTATGTTCCCACTTACCCATGTGAAAAGTCTGCACCCGTCCTTGATGCCCACATTCCTGATGTCCATGCCTCTGCAATGGAGTTGAACGTATCTATTGGGAAGTTCCAGATTCCAAAACTAAAAGAGATATATTGGTCACAAAAAGAGACCACGAAGAGTGAACTCTGTGTCCCCACTGAATCATGTAGAAAGGCTGCACCCGTCTTTGATGCCCACGTTTCTGATGTCTCTGCCCCTGCATTTGGGTTGAACGCATCCATTCGGAGGTTCCTTGCAGCACACAATGTACCTGTGGAGTACCCTCTGCCCGCTGACAAACCACCAGAGGTGGGTCACCTTGAGTCCACTTTTCATCAAGGCCTCCGGGAAGAGCCTGGAGGATCGTCCGGAGAACGCTCTCGAGAGGGGGGAGTAATGTCAGGGTCGCCTAGACCACTTGCCAAGCCATAGCTTCCTTGTCCACTGGGTGTGCTGCTGCCTTCTGTTGGCTCTGAGTTCCTCTGTCTGTCTGTCTTCTTGTTGCTCCTGTCTCTGTCCTTATAGCTTACTTCCTGTCTGTTGCTTTTGCCTTTGCTTGAAGTCAGACTCCTTATGCACATGCTTCTGATCCTGATCTGTTTTCTGTACCTGTACCTGTATTATAGAAGTCTGTTCACAGTAAAAGCCCTTGCTGGTAATCTGGCTTGTCCCTGTTTGTTCCTGTTCTCAGTCCCTGCCCCCAGACCTGTCCTTGCTCCCCTGTCCTGTTCCAGTCTCCTCGTTGCCGACCTCTGCTTGTTACCTGACTTCGCTACCTGCCGCCTGCCTCGGACCTCTGCTTGTTTCCTGACTTCGCTACCTGCCGCCTGCCTCGGACCTCTGCTTGTACCTGACTTCGCTACCTGCCGCCTGCCTCGGACCCCTGCTTGTGACCCCTACTACGCTCGTGCTGTTCCGGCCACCGAGATCCTACCCGCCACAGGAGTCTCCCGTGACAGGCCTTTAAAAGCCTATGTCGTCTCATTTTGAAGCCAGACGCCACGGAGGAAGGACCTCCGGAGAAGAAAGAAGACCAGGGCGTGGCCGAAGATGGAAAGAAGACCCCGCCCCGTCCGAAAGAAGATAGAAGAAAGAAGAATACAGATGAAGATAAAGATGGATTACAAATAGAAGACCCGTGGATTGATTTGGATTTTTAGTTTAATGTTTATTTTTTTTGTATGGTTTATTATTTTATGGGTTCCTGTTCGTGGATTGGTTCGTGAGTAAGCTGCGCAACGGGAGTCGGTGGGGGCAAGTAATGGTAAGTGAACTAAAGAAATGTTTTTTATTTAACTTGTTAATTTTTTTAAAAGCTTTTTTAACATGTGTATTTTTTTTTTGTGGTATATCATTTCTTGCCACTGTATGTATATATGTATATATGTCTAGAGAGATATATACATACAGGGTAAGAAATGATGTTGTTTTAAAAGCTTGATTTGATGTGTTTTAAATTAATTTGTCTATGCTGCTATGCTTTATTGTGAGTTTAAAGTATTTTAAAATTAGATAGATGTAATTGTTGATATTGTATTGTGTGTTTAAGGGTGGTCAGGGCTAGCCTTGGTTTTAAAGTTTGTATTCTGGTTGGTACTTACAGGTATATTTTTTCACATGCTGAATTGTTCTGCTCGAGGCGTGAATAAGTTAATTGTTTCATTGTTCGGGATGGACTGTCAATTGTTTAGGGATGTAAATAATGATTGCTAATTGATTTTTGTTTACTTGATTGGTTAAAATAGTCGACTTGTTTGGAGTACAGTATTTGTATTTAGCTTGCAATGACATTGTT
This sequence comes from Ascaphus truei, assembly GCF_040206685.1. Classification (NCBI taxonomy): domain Eukaryota; kingdom Metazoa; phylum Chordata; class Amphibia; order Anura; family Ascaphidae; genus Ascaphus; species Ascaphus truei. Next base: position 368,159,518 of record NC_134485.1, read on the forward strand.
AACATTCATTTGCAGAATGTATATGGTGCATAGATTTTATGCATCATTTATACAATGTAAATGCAATGTATTGATTGGAATGTGAGGTGTTTCATTGGCATTTGATGATTTAGATTGTAAGATCAGTTAGGATTATTAAAGGAAATTCATTGTAATGTAGTGTGTCTGTATGGAGAAGTGTTATTTGTAGGACAGTATGGTTTTGATAACCCTTCTACATTTATTTGTATATTGGTTCATCATGTGTGTGTATATACTGTATATATATATATATATATATATATATATATATATATATATATATATATATATATATATATATATATAATCTGTGTATATATATCTCTGTGTGTATATATATATATATATATATATATATATATATATATATATCGGGTATATATAGTTGCATGATGAAGCCACTGTACAAATTCATGGGTGAAGGGTGGGTATCGGGCCAGTGTGGCTTAACCCCTTAATTACCTTTGCGGTTATTATCCGATAAGGTGTTTAAGGGGTTAATTGATATCTGAATGTAATTGCAATGTATTGGCTTTGTTTTGGCAATGTATTTTGTGGACAAGATAAGGATGTTGCTGGCGACGGACACTTCGTATTGATGAGGTCAGTAGTACTTTATTTATTTGAATATGCTAGTTAATGTTTTTAATAATGGGCAATTAATCTATTATCCATATCTGGATAATAGTTATTTTGCACATTATTGTACTGTAGGTGTTGGGGGGGGGGGGGGGTGGGGATGTATGTATTGAATGTATAGGCCAGGTTTATTTTTTTTTACATTCAGGGTTTGTTCCGTGGTTCCGCGTGAGACCTCTGGAGACCACCTGTGGTTTCCTCGGGTATCTCATGGGTACCAGGCTGGTGGTTCCACGGGTGACACATGAGGGGATGAAGCGGTGACCTCACATCTGTGGGGGCACCGCGGACCCGTAGTCTGCGGGGATGAAGCTGTGTGGTCCCACTTCTGTGGGGGCACCGCCGACCCGTAGGTGCGGGGATGATGATGTGTGGTCCTACTTCTGTGGGGGCACCGCGGAGCCGTAGTGAGCACCCGTGAGTTCCCCAGACCCCCGTGGGAACCACCCGAGGCCCCGCAGTCACCTGTGGGTCTGACCCGGGTCTCCCAGACATCCTTGGGCCTACCGTGGGGACCCAATTCTGGCCCACGGTGACCCAAGGAGACCAACTGGGGGCCATGGTGCTGGCGGGACCCACCAGCAGGCCTCCAGAACCTGTTTAAAAAGGGCTGCTGGTACCCTGTAGGTCTGTCCAGGTGCCCCGCCAGCCCACCGGGGACTCGCGTGGGGCTGCGTTATGAACCCTGTTTGTAAAAGGATAAATCTTGTATTTATGGGGGGGCACAGGGGGTGGGTAATGTATTTAATAAATATAATGATGTTTATTGTGGGTCACTGTGTTGTTTTTATTGTGGGTTCTGGGGGTGGGGGGGGGGTGTTTCCCCAACGGTATGTGGGTAGGCCTCCCTTGTGGGTACTGGGTGAGGGTGGTTAGGCCTCACGGGGGGGGGGGTTAGTGTGGGAGGGTATGTAGGCATCCCGAGTGGTGGGTGAGGGTGGGTTAACCCCTTAATGACTGTAGCGGTTAATAACCGCTATGGTGATTAAGGGGTTAGGGGACATTACTTTGGATGTTTTAATTTTTGTGTCTGTTTTGCAGAAGCGGAGGGGCCATGGCCAGGATGGGGGGGTAACCATATGTGGGTAGTGGGTGAGGGTGGTTAGACCTCACAGTATGCACATCGGGTCCCCCCCCCCCACATTTACATAAACTGCACTCACAGCAACACAGGCAGGGAGATTTAACAGACACAATAGGGGGAGGGGGCTTTATGCAGATTACACTCAAGGCAGGGAGATTTAACAGAAACATTAGGGGGGAGGGGGCTTTACACAGATCACAGTCAAGGATGTGGGGTTATAACCCACTCCCCCTCCCCACATTTACATAAACTGCACTCACAGCAACACAGGCAGGGAGATTTACAGACACAATAGGGGGAGGGGGCTTTATACAGATTACACTCAAGGCAGGGAGATTTAACAGAAACATTAGGGGGGAAGGGGCTTTAAACAGATTACACTCAAGGCAGGGAGATTTAACAGAAACATTAGGGGGGAGGGGGCTTTACACAGATTACACTCAAGGCAGGGAGATACAGGGGATGTACTGTACTGTATGTTGTTTATTGCAATGCTTCAATGTGTGTACAGTATAATGTTTTTTACAATTAGATAGATGTAATCCTTGGTATTGTAAGGGTTAGCTTTGGTTTTAAATTTTGTTTTCTGGTTGGTACTTATATATTGATTTTTGTTTACTTGATTGGTTAAAATAGTTGACTTGTTTGGAGTACAGTATTTGTATTTAGCTTGCAATGATATTGTTCACATTCATTTGCAGAATGTATATGGTGCATAGATTTTATGCATCATTTATACAATGTAAATGCAATGTATTGATTGGAATGTGAGGTGTTTCATTGGCATTTGATGATTTAGATTGTAAGATCAGTTAGGATTATTAATGGAAATTCATTGTAATGTAGTGTGTCTGTATGGAGAAGTGTTATTTGTAGGACAGTATGGTTTTGATAACCCTTCTACATTTATTTGTATATTGGTTCATCATGTGTGTGTATATACTGTATATACAGTATATATACATATATACAGTATACTGTATATATATACAGTATATATATATATAAAAACAGAAAAAGAGAGAGAGCGCACGCCCCATAGCATAATACTGCATAAAATTTATTAAAAAATAGGGAAGGGGGTGGGGGGTGGGGGGGGTAGGAATCGCACTCACAAGATGCAAATCGTTAAAAGGCAGTTTGTGAATATATCACCACCATCCGGTTCTGGATACTCGAACACGTCTCCGTGGACTCCTTCAGGACTGCCAGACACGATCACCAGGAACCAGGTGTACAGGGCTCCGTTCGCTATCTGTATATTGTCCAGATTCCAGCTCTCGCTTCTAATGGCCGCCGATTGTATTCCCGCGCTTGGTATAGGCTCCTGCGCGTGCGCGGCGGCGGCGTGACGTAATCGCGCTATCAGTTCCCTGACGCGTTTCATCACCTGACGGGTGACTTTCTCAAAGGGCTGATGCTGTATGGAATCAAGTCCTGCCCTCTTATAGCTGGTCCATTACCAGGCAACCCGTAATCGGGTGATTGAATGAACCTGTATAGCACTAATGGGGCTAGTGTATATTAGAGATGCTAATCAATGGAAAACTAGCTTTCAAAGGGCTAATTGGGACTGATACACTTAAGGAATAGACAGAAAATAAATATATAATTAAAAAACCTCATGGACAATAGTATTGGAACAGGAAGGATATCATAACACTAAAAATACAGTTCAAATAATATTACATCATAGCATCGTATAAATTCATAATTCATTGTACTGCAATGTATAATTTCAAACACTTTTTTGAAACACTATTTAATGATTCCCCCATAGGAAAACCAGCATGATGAATTAATCATATGAGATTTATATTTACACTCTCAATAGATGTGAGTAGCTATATCATACATTGCACTACATGATAACCATATAAAAACAAAACAACATTAATTTGAACAATAAATTCAGATACAAGGCAACAGATTTCAATCATAAATAGAGCAATATTACCCATAAATTCCAATTCCATATCAATTATATATACATAGAAAAAGGTTTAGGACCTATAGTCAATATAAAACATAAGTTTTAACAGAGACAAGAATGTCTGCAAATAAAAATAAAAATAAAATAAAATAAATTCCCATTAGGGATAGTAAATTATATCTGTATATCTTATTGATGTCTCATGATAATACAAATATATACAGACTATATATATTGCTAGGGGGCCTGATGGATTACACATCATACCTCAAATATTATATGATATAAGAATTAAATTAACTTATTTCCACAGAGACAAGAAAAAGATAAACCTATAATAGTCACACTCATACCCATGTACAAATACATTGTGTTGAGAGAGAAAAGAAGAGAGGAAGAGCAAGGTATTGGATGAATGAAGTGTTTGGATTTGAAACTAATATTATGCTTTATTTATATAAAAAAAACCTACAATGAGAGAAAAAATAAAAAATATATAAAATATATTAATTAATAAATAATAAATATAAAAAAAAAGTAATTAAAAACCTCTGAGGATACTGTGGGAAGTTGGGATGGGGAAAGGGTAGGGGATAGGATGGGATGGGGGGGAGATACAGGGAATAGGAGAGGATAGATTGGACAAGGAGGGAAGGAGGAGGGGGAAAGGAAAGGGATGAGAAAAAGAGGGGAAAGGGGGGGGGAAGAGAGGAGGGGGGTAGAAGGTATTGGGAAATGGGGGAGGAAGGGAAATGGGGAAATTACTATATGAGGGAGTGTGGGAAAGAGAGGACTGCAGAAGAGAACTAATCTATAAGTTCCCTCGAGGAGAGCGACGAGAGTCCAAGAGGTCAGGAGATCAGACCAGTGTACTAGCATCCAGACACTCATTGAGTCCTCCAGGGGTAAGAGTCCCCAATTGGTGGATCCAATAGGTCTCCTGTCTGCACAGGATCTTATAGCGATCGCCTCCCAGAGCACAAGGAGAAATAAATTCCAGGCCCATGATTGTCATACATTTTGGGTCCTGGTTATGTGTAATTTTATAGTGTCGGGAAATACTATTAGTGTTTGTAGTCCATTTATGACACTCCTTCTGTGTTCTAGGAAACGGGTGCAGAGGGATCTGGTGGTGCGTCCTATATAACGTAAACCGCAACCACACTGGATGCAGTATACCACAAATGAACTGAGACAATTAATGTGGTTCCTGACCTGATAGATAATATCTCTGTTGGAGGAGCTGAAATCGGACCGTGCCTTCAAATGTCCACAGGTTATACACCTGCCTCGTCCACATTTATGATTTCCAAAGAGGCCATTTAAAGTTGTTTTTTCAGAGTTATTTGCTGATTTTAATTTTGATGGAGCTATAATACTCTTCATACTTCTGGCCTTTCTGTAGACAATAGATGCACGATCCGGAAGAATGCCTTTCAAATGAGGATCACATCTGAGAACTCCCCAGTGATTGCTCATAATTTTTTGAATAGCTTTATGAGACTGATTATAGGTAGTAATAAATCTTAAACTAGATGTAGCAGTTTTGTCTTCAATCACTGGTGAGTTATAGCCCAGATGAGATGTGACCTGTCTGTTTTTGGATGTTTTTAACATAGTGGATCTATCCATGGAGCTGACTTTCTTAAAGGACTCATTAATTAGTTGGTTGTCATAACCCTTCTGTTTAAATTTCAAACTGAGTTCTCCTGACTGCTGGACAAAATCAATATGTCTTGAACAGTTTCTCCTGATTCGGCGAAACTGTCCAAGAGGAATGTTATGCAACCACTGCTTATGATGGTTACTGGACGCATGTACATAGTTATTGACTGAGACTTCTTTGAAATGAGTGGCTGTAATAATATCTAAATTATCATCAAATGTGAGTAATAAATCCAAGAAGACTATAGAAGTGGCATCTATATTAAATGTGAATTTTAATCCTAAAGGGTTTTCATCAAATGATTTAAGGATATCCTGTAATTCTGCCTCCTCTCCGTCCCAAATGAAAATCATATCATCTATGAAACGGCCATAGTACACGAGGCCCTCTCCAAGATGTAAATTTTGCCACACAAATCTCTCCTCCCAAAAACCCATGAAGAGATTTGCGTAGCTGGGAGCGAACCTCGTGCCCATAGCCGTTCCACAGATTTGTAGATGAAAAATCTCTTCAAACAGAAAATAATTGTGATTTAAAATAAATTTAACACACTCTAAAATAAATAACTTGTGTTTTTTAGGCATGCACAAGTCCTTGTCAAGCCAATAAGTCAATGCTTCAATACCCCTGGCATGGTCAATACAGGTATATAAAGAGGACACTTCACATGTGGCCCATAGATAGGTGGACTTCCACTTAATGCCAGAGGTGGCCTCGATGACATGGAGCGTGTCCCTAATATGTGACCTAAGTTTGGTAACAAAAGGTTGGAGATGATAATCCACATACTGGGACAGGCTCGACGTCATCGACTCCACCTCGGACACAATGGGCCTGCCAGGGGGGTTCGTCAAGGACTTGTGCACTTTTGGTAAATGATAAAAAATGGGTGTGCGTGGATGTGAATTAAATAAAAACTTAAACTCTGTTTTGGAAATGATATCCTTAGTGAGTGCTGAAGAAAGAAGCTCTTTGAGACTATTTTGATACCCTATGACTGGATCAGATTCAAGGGTAATGTAGGAGGCCTGGTCACCCAGGAGTCTGCGAGCCTCCTGGAGGTAGGCAGAAGTGTCCTGGATGACCACTCCCCCCCCCTTGTCTGCCTGCCTAATTACAATGGAGGGATTATCCTTAAGTATATGTATAGGGATTGTTGTTATATATATACTGTATATATATATATATATGTACATATATATTTATTTATATTCATGTATTTATTTATTTATTTAGATTTATTTATTAATTGTGGGGCTGATGTGCGTGAATGTTTTTTATTGTGGGTAGCGGGGGTGGGTGAAGGGGGTGTTTGGCCCTTGGTGTGAGTTTAGGACTTGCGGGGGGGTTGCGGGTGCACTTAACCCCTTCACGACCGTAGCAGTTAATACCGCTACGGTCGTGAAGGGGTTAAGTGCACCCACTACCCCCCCCCGCAAGCCCTAAACAACCACCGTTGGGGCTAATACCCCCTTCACCCACCCCCGCTACCCACAATAAATAAAATTCACACACAGCAGCAGCACAATTAATAAATAAATCTAAATAAATAAATAAATACATGAATAGAAATAAATACATTTAAAATACATTTTTATTCATAGTGTAGATGTGCAGGGGGTCTCCGGAGCTGAACCGCTTTGGTTTTAGGTCTGGGGACCCCCTGCTCCCCGAGATACAGGCCCCTTTAGGGGGTGCTGGTATCCCTCTGCTTGGTTTATAGGCTGCGGTCACGTGATCGGGACCTTTAAATGCAGAGGGATACTGGCACCTAATAAAGGGGGCTGTATCTCGGGGAGCAGGGGGTCCCCAGACCTGAAACCAATGCGGTTCAGCTCCGGAGACCCCCTGCACATCTACACTATGAATAAAAATGTATTTTAAATGTATTTATTTATATTCATGTATTTATTTATTTATTTATTTAGATTTATTTATTTTTTGGGCGGCTGCTGTGTGTGAGTTTTTTTTATTGTGGGTAGTGGGTAGTGGGTGAAGGGGGTATTAGCCCCAACGATGGTTGTTTAGGGCTTGCGGGGGGGTAGCGGGAGGGGTTAACCCCTTCATGACCGTAGCGGTATTAACTGCTACGGCCGTGAAGGGGTTAAGTGCACCCGCAACCCCCCCGCAAGTCCTAAACTCACACCAAGGGCCAAATACCCCCTTCACCCACCCCCACTACCCACAATAAAGCGGGCACGGTGGGTTAACCCCTTCATTGCCTTAGCGGCTATCAGCTATGGTAATGAAGCAGTATTTCTGTATTTTTAATAATATTGTGCAGGAGCAGGGGGTCCCCTGAGCATTAATTTCTGGCTCAGGGAACCCCCTGCTCACTGTACAATATTATTAAAATACAGAAATGCTGCTTCGTTACCATAGCACATAGCCGCAAAGGTTTAGAACGAGTGTTTCTTTATATATGTGTTTTATTTATACTGTACATGTGCAGAGGGTCTCCGGAGCAGAAACGTTTTAGGTCCGGGGACCCCCTGCTCCCCGAGATACAGGCCCCTTTAGGGGGTGCCGGTATCCCTCTGCTTGGGTTACAGGCCGCGGTCACGTGATCGGGCCCTTTAAACGCAGAGGGATACCGGCACCTCATAAAGGGGGCTGTATCTCGGGGAGCAGGGGGTCCCCCGACCTGAAACCAACGCAGTTCAGCTCCGGAGACCCCCTGCACATCTACACTATCCCTACACTGTCCCTGAAGAAGCTCCTTTGCTGGAGGGAAACGCGCGTTGGACGCGCAATGTTGTCAGTCTCCTACTTGGAGCTGTTTTAATGTAGTGTCTGCAGTCTCCTGGCTTTAACTTTGCAGACCCTAGCAGTTAGTCGTTTATTTATTTATTTCCACAGTTTGTGTGCCTGCTTTCCTTGCATTCTATGTGAGGTGCTTTCACAGTTATCTCTGTGCTTTTCACCCCAGCACTGCTGTGTCTGGCGGGTGTATGTCGCAGAGTCTGTAACATCATTACACTGTACGTGCTAGCTTTATTATCCAGGCACCTGTACCTTAACACACTAAGCCTTTATTGCAGTGTGCAGTGCTGGTCCATCTAGAAAGGAAGCGTAATTAATTATTTGGCCACTCACTTGTGAACAACTATATACTCTCACTACTGGGTCTCATCGTTGCTCCAGAGGGGTTAACACCCTGACTCCTAGCATCCTTCGTCTTTTGTATCCCACCAATATTAAGTGGACATCTGAGACAGCACGACACAATAATTAAAGACATGGATGCCAGATAATTCTGATTTAATATACTTTTAATTCACATTACACATTACTTTGGTAATATATGTTTTAAGGAATTTATTAAAAGTTAATTTTTACACTAGTTTGGTGTGCATATTTTTGTGTTTCCCTTCCCCCTTTTCTGACATCTACACTATGAATAAAAATGTATTTAAAATAATTTTTAATGTGCTGATGTTTGCGCAGAGAGAGCAGCGGATCTCTCTCTGCTGCAAACACATCTCGCCCCGCAGGCCCATAGTATCATTGATGTGCATATACAGTACTGTATGTGTACAGTACTGTATGTTAGGGGTTATAGGGGTTGTTGTTATACAGTATATATATATATATATATATATATATATATATATATATATATATATATATATATATATATATATATATATACATATATATATATATATATATATATATATATATATATATATAGTGCATTACAATTCATGAATTTATGCCATCTGGCGGACACGCGAAGCATTGCAGCCTAGTAAATCCTGAACCATTATCAATTAACACATCAACCACGCGTCAGCCGGGCATGCGCCTGGCTTGGAGCCCGGCATGCTCCGGGTGAACAGCGTGGCATTCCAGGAACATGCCAGGTAAAAGCCGGTGATGTGTAAGAATAAAAGCTGCCGCTGCTGTACACCCCACATATTGGTAGTATGTGCTGATATGAGAGTGACCACACTCCCTGGCACGAAGGCCAGTGTACACCCCAACATATTTTCTTTCTTTAGGTAAGGGCCTGGGTAACCCCCTCCCTGGTGAAGCCTCAATGAGAGATTCACTCTTTCCTTTCATACTGTAGTAGGGAAAGCATATAACAGTCTGTGATGCATAAACACATAAGTCCTGCTGTCCTGCTGTTGTAAAAACGTGTCCTGTGAGCATAACAAAATCTCAGCAGTGCCTCCAAATGTAGCCCTTGTACCCCCACCCTGAGTGAGATTGGAGTCATCTGCTTCTCTGGCTACTCCATTTAGGTGTTGTGCTGTACCTGTTTGGCAACAGGAGGGCTGAGTGCTCCGCAGTGTTATGGGGAGAACAGGATAGGTTTACAGGGTACCTTAGTTCATCGGTGCAGCACCTCCAGTCAGCATGGATCCTCTGGATAGCAGCAGGATAGCGTATACTGACACCTTTCTTTCAGCAGCAAGACATTGAAACACACTGATGATGGTCCCAAGGTATTTATTGCAATCAGAACAGATGTACAAAGCAGGTGCATTCTTCTCCCAGCTTCCCCTATTGAAAGTACACTGATAAGGCTTGAGGCCCAGACCAGGCTTTCTGGAGTCCTCCTCACATCCCCTAGTGAGATAAAGGATAGATGGTGCTCACTCCACAGGGGGAGGAAAGGGAGACACCCACTTTAGGAATGTGCCAGTATTTATATCCTTTGGATGTCACTGAAACTCTGAATTATAACAAGCCAGATCTGGATACTGATAGACCATCACATTTAGTATGTTGTCCAATCAGTACCCACCCCTCAGGCTGACACTCTCAGGCTTTTGCTAGGCCCGCCCTTGGTTACATCTAATATATCCAAAGCTGCAAAAGCACACAAGGCATATTTGAAGGAATTGACCCAGGAAAAGAAGTAGCGGCCGGAGGCTAGGCTACATCTACATAAGTGAACAGGGTATACATTATATACAAGTGTAACGCCTGTATGCCCGCAGACCTGGCCAGTCCCCAGTACTGAGGTGGGTAAGGGTATAACACGCACCCACAGCAGTGAGGGCATGCCCGGAGTGTGGTAATGCGTTGCTGGGCCTGGTAAGAAAGGGTTAACGTATACTTGCTGAGTCCGGGGTGCCAGAGATCGAAGAGTAATGTCCGTGTGCCAGAGTTCAAGGGTTGGAGAGAGCAGCATAGTGATGTCCGTAAGCCAGGGTTCAAGTGTTGGAGAAAGCAGCGTAGTGATGTCCGTAAGCCAGAGTTCAAGGGCAGGAGAAGGTAGAGTAGTCAAATCCAAAGCAGTACACAAGTTCAAACCAAGGGAATCCAAACAGGGGCAGGGACAGGAACCAGCGCTGAAATAGACAAGGGAGCTAGGCATAGACACTGCACACACAGGAGCTACAGGAAAGCTATGCAGAGCAATGACCATGAGGACAGAGAGGGGTTATAAAGGAAGGAGGACCAATAGGGAAGAGAGGTGGAGCAGAGGCTTGAGTGAGAGTTTGCAGGGATAGGTCTGAAAGAGCAGGGGAGGAGACAGGGAAATAATCAAGGGAAATAGCTTGTAAGCCACGGGGGGTGGAGCTAGAGTTTAGGGGCAGCAAATAACTGGAGCGGGTGCGCGCGCCTTCTGTAAGTGTGTTATGCATGTGCACCGCGCGTGTCACAGGGCGCGAGGAACGCATCGCTGGGGGGAGGTTTGGCATCGGAGGCGGAAGGGAAGGAGAGGTGGAGGAGCCAGGTAATGTGAGGGCTGGGGATACAGGCATACGCCGAGGGGTGCTGGTACCGCGGAGGGTAGCAAGTGGCCGGGAACGTGCGCACACAGTGCGGGGGCCGCGCACGTGACCCGAACGCGCGTCAGGGTACACAAACCGCACCGCGGAGGAGCGACAGCGAAAGAAGGAAGGGATAGAGTGAGAACGCAGGAAGGAGGGGTGATTGGAAGTCGTGGGAACAGAGGTGACGGGGACACTCTGGGAAGCGTGAGTCCTCCGATTCGTTACAGTATCCCCCCCTTGAGGATTGGACTCCGGACGATCCTCCCAAGGTTTATGAGGGAACTTCCGACGAAACTGCCTGAGGAGCGTTGGGGCATGAATATGGTGAGACGGTATCCCAGAACGTTCCTCCGGCCCATATCCCTTCCAATGAACAAGGAATTGCAATCAGCCTCTGGACCAACGAGAATCGAGTATGGAGTGAACTTCATTTTCTTGTTGTCCTTGAATGACGACAGGATTGGGTCATTGAAGACGGTCTGGGAAATGGGCATTTTGGATCACAGGTTTAAGTAGAGAGACATGGAACACTGAGGGAATCCTCATGGTAGAAGGAAACGCAAGACGGTATGTGACCGGATTGATCCTCTCGAGGGCCTTAAAAGGACCCAAGAATCTCTGAGCCAATTTCTGAGAAGGAGTCTTGAGCCTTATATTTTTAGATAACCAGACTCTGTCTCCGGGTTTGAATAGTGGGCCCGCTTGACGTCGCCGATCTGCTTTCGTTTTTTGTCTTTGAACAGCTGTTTGCAAGGTTTTTAGGATCTTCCTCCACGAGTTTTGCAGAATAGAAACATGAGAATCCACTGCGGGAACACCAGTGGGGAGGGAGGAGAGGGGAAGACTGCTGGGATGGAATCCAAAATTAATGAAAAAAGGCGACTCTTGCGTAGATTCATTTTTTAACGAGTAAATGGCAAACTCGGCCCAAGGTAATAGATCCACCCAGTTGTCTTGAGATTCGGACACAAAACATCTGAGATACTGCTCCAGGGTCTGATTCATTCTTTGCGTCTGACCGTTGGTTTGAGGTTGATAACCCGAGGAAAATAGAAGGGAAATCCCAAGTCTCTGGGAAAAAGAACGCCAAAACTTAGAAATGAATTGAGACCCTCTGTCAGAAACAATTGGAATAGGTACACCGTGTAATCTGAAAATTTCTTTAGAAAAAATGTCGGCCAAAGTAGCTGAATTAGGAAGACCCTTGAGGGGTATAAAGTGCGAATGCTTGGAAAATCTATCTACTACAACGAGAATAGTATTCATCCCTTTAGAATTGGGGAGTTCCACAATGAAGTCCATAGAGATATGTTTCCACGGTTGTTCCGGAATGGGAAGAGGCATGAGAAGTCCAGAGGGTTTGTGACGGGCGGACTTGCTCTGGGCACAGACCGGACAGGCACTGGTGAAGTTGAAAATGTCCTTGTTCATCTTAGGTCACCAAAAGGTCCGTTTGATGAGGTCTGTTGTCCTCTTGAAGACTGGATGACCGGCAGATCTCGAAGAATGCCCCCATAGAAGTATCTTGTGGCGAAAACGTGGAGCTGCGTACAAGCGTCCCTCTGGCACTCTAAATCTCCTGGGGATGTGAACCTGGGCTTTATAAATTTCATCCAAAATATCAAAGTTATTGGCGGAAATTATACATTTGGCGGGGCGAATTGTCCCTGAAGATTCGTTAGAGAACAGTTCTCTGTAGAGAACTGGGGAGAGAGAGCGTCAGCCTTGATATTTTTGGTGCCGGGAATATAAGAAATAGTATAATTCAATCGGGAGAAGAACAGTGCCCAACGAGCTTGACGGGATCCCAAACGACGAGCCCCCTCAATATACAATAAGTTTTTGTGATCGGTGAGGATGGCTATAGGTTCCTTGGTACCTTCAAGAAGGTGCCTCCATTCCTGGAGAGCCATTTTGATGGCCAGCAGCTCACGGTTCCCAACATCATAATTTCTCTCAGCCGAAGAAAACTTCAGAGAAAAGAATCCACACGGATAGAGTTTCTCCTGTGGAGTGGATCTCTGAGAAAGTACTGCACCAGCTCCCACATCAGAGGCGTCTACTTCCAACGTAAAGGGAAGGGAAGTATCTAGATGCCGTAGGATGGGTGCAGACACGAAGGCTTTTTTGAGGAATTCGAAGGCTTCTATGGCTTCGGAAGACCAAGTGGTCGGATCAGCACCCTTCTTGGTCAAGGCGGTGATGGGCAGAGCGATGGTAGAGAAGTTACGGATGAACTTCCGGTAGTAATTGGCGAAGCCAAGGAAGCGTTGCATGGCCTTGAGTGAATTCGGCAAGGGCCAGTCGAGTACAGACTTCAATTTCTCGGGATCCATGGTAAAGCCTTGGTCTGAGATAATATAGCCTAGGAAGGCTGTGGAAGTGTGATGGAAGAGACATTTCTCCATTTTTGCATAGAGGCGATTAGCATGAAGCCTAGAGAGTACCAGTTTGGTATGGCGAATGAACTCCTGGAAAACAGCAGGGGCATTGCACAGGCCGAATGGCATCACCAAATACTCATAATGTCCCGAACGCGTGTTAAACGCGGTTTTCCATTCGTCCCCGTCTCTTATTCGAATAAGATTGTAGGCTCCTCTTAAATCGAGTTTGGAGAATATAGAGGCTCCTTGTAGACGGTCGAAGAGTTCAGAAATTAAAGGGAGAGGGTATCGGTTTTTAACCGTAATTTTGTTAAGCCCACGGAAGTTGATACAGGGTCTTAAAGAGCCATCCTTCTTCTTCACGAAGAAGAAGCCTGCCCCGGCGGGGGAGGTAGAGTTGCGGATGAACCCTTTTGCTAGATTCTCCTGGATATAAGACGTCATCACCTCTGTCTCTGGCACAGATAAGGGGTACGACTTAGATTTAGGGAGAATGGTTCCAGGAATTAGGTCAATTGGACAATCGTAGGGGCGATGGGGAGGTAATACCTCAGCTTGTACCTTGTTGAAGACATTTAAATACTCGTGATACACCGTCGGCAGAGCAAGAAGGTTAGATGAAGTGGTGTCAAGGCTGGCGAGCACGGCAGCAGGAGGAGGAGTAACTGTCTTCTCAGAGGTGGTAGTCCATTGGATGGGCAGCCCATTGGTCCAATCTATCCGTGGGTTGTGAAGCTGGAGCCATGGCAATCCTAGAATAACCTGGACAGTAGGGGAGTGAAAAACATCGAAGACCATTACCTCGGTATGACCATCCGCGGTGGTCAGGGTAAGTGGAATAGACTCCCAAATAATGAAGGCTGGTTGGAGCGGTCGTCCGTCGATAGCCTCCAGGCCAATGGGCGACTTTTTCTTGACCAGTGGAATTTGGTTCTTGCAAGCGAAGGCGTGATCAAGAAAGTTACCACCAGACCAGGAATCGATAAAAGCTTTCACTTCTATTTGAAGATCAGGACCCGCCAGAGTTACAGGGAGCATTATCTTCTTAGGTAGTTCCTTAGGGAGAGATGGGCAAGGAGAAATAGTACCCAGTAGAAGCCCCTCTACCTTTACTGGGCGTTCTCGTTTCCTGGCTTCAGGCGACAGTTTCGGAGGCGGTGCTCTGGAGAACCGCAATAATAGCAGAGACCCTCCTCACGACGTCATGCTTTCTCAGCAGCCCGAGGCTGTTGGCTACCGATTTGCATCGGTTCAGGAGCATCCAACGCAGGTAGGGCCGAAGGAGGTGACCTGTGAGAAACAGACAGAGGCGGGAGAGACCGGGAACAGTGACGCTCGTGGCGTCGTTCTTTGGTGCGCTGATCCATTCGGATGCTGAGGGCAATGAGTTCCTCAAGGGAAGAGGGCCGAGCATGAGCTGCGAGGACATCTTTAAGAGTTTCAGACAAACCGTGCCAGTATGCTGCGGCAAGAGCTTTGTCGTTCCAGCGGGTCTCTGCGGCGATGGTGCGGAACTCCACCGCGTATCTTGCAGCTGACCTACGAGCCTGAGAGAGATGGAACAATGAAAAAGCAGCGGTTTCCCTACATGCTGGTGTGTCAAACACCTGTTGGAACTCACACCTGATCTTGGGGGTAATCTTGGGTTAATTCAGGTGTGTGTTCCCAGAGAGGAGAAGCCCAAGCGAGTGCGTCGCCAGTGAGTAAGGCATATATATAGGCCACCTTGGTACGATCAGTGGGAAAGAGGGAGGGGGACATCTCGATTTGAACTTCGCATTGATTCAAGAATCCTCGGCAAGCGAGGGGGTCCCCATCGTACCGGTTGGGAGGTGGTATACGTGGTCCCGGATTACTCATAGCCATTGGAGCTGAGGGAGACGGGGCAACTGGGGTTTCCCGGAGAGACAAATTAGCAAGTTGTTGAGACACAGTGGTAAGTTGGTTACTTACAAATTGCAAATGTTCCACGGAAACACCTGGGCCCACCTCAGGGGGGTCTGCATTTGTTTGGCTCTGCATAATGTAATGCCTGTATGCCCGCAGACCTGGCCAGTCCCCAGTACTGAGGTGGGTAAGGGTATAACACGCACCCACAGCAGTGAGGGCATGCCCGGAGTGTTGTAATGCGTTGCCGGGCCTAGTAAGAAAGGGTTAACGTATACTTGCTGAGTCCGGGGTGCCAGAGATCGGAGAGTAATGTCCTTGTGCCAGAGTTCAAGGGTTGGAGAGAGCAGCGTAGTGATGTCCGTAAGCCAGAGTTCAAGGGCAGGAGAAGGTAGAGTAGTCAAATCCAAAGCAGTACACAAGTTCAAACCAAGGGAATCCAAACAGGGGCAGGGACAGGAACCAGGGCTGAAATAGACAAGGGAGCTAGGCATAAACACTGCACACACAGGAGCTACAGGAAAGCTATGCAGAGCAATGACTAAGAGGACGGAGAAGGGTTATAAAGGAAGGAGGACCAATAGGGAAGAGAGGTGGAGCAGAGGCTTGAGTGAGAGTTTGCAGGGATAGGTCTGAGAGAGCAGGGGAGGAGACAGGGAAATAATCAAGGGAAATAGCTTGTAAGCCACGGGGGTCGGAGCTAGAGTTTAGGGGCGGCAAATAACTGGAGCGGGTGCGCGCGCCTTCTGTAAGTGTGTTATGCACATGCACCGCGCGTGTCACAGGGCGCGAGGAACGCATCGCCGGTGGGACGTTTGGCATCGGAGGCGGAAGGGAAGGAGAGGCGGAGGAGCCAGGTAATGTGAGGGCTGGGGATACAGGCGTACGCCGAGGGGTGCTGGTACCGCAGAGGGTAGCAAGTGGCCGGGAATGTGCGCGCGCAGTGCGGGGGCCGCGCACGTGACCCGAACGCGCGTCAGGGTACACAAACCACGCCGCGGAGGAGCGATGGTGAGAGAAGGAAGGGAGAGAGTGAGAACACAGGAAGGAGGGGTGATTGGAAGTCGTGGGAACAGAGGTGACGGGGACACGCTGGGAAGCATGAGTCCCCCGATCCGTTACAACAAGACATTGCTGTGAACCCAAAATATGCGGTCAAAGGAGCTCTCAATGCAAGTGAAACAGGGCATCCTTAGGCTGCAAAAAAAAGAAAATCCATCAGAGAGATAGCAGGAACATTAGGAGTGGGCAAATCAACAGTTTGGTACATTCTGAGAAAAAAAGAATCCACTGGTGAGCTCTGCAACACAAAAAGGCCTGGACATCCACGGAAGACAACAGTGGTGGATGATCGTAGGATCCTTTCCATGGTAAAGAAAAACCCAGTCACAACATCCAGCCAAGTGAAGAACACTCTCCAGGAGGTAGGCATATCTTTATCCAATTCTACCATAAAGAGAAGACTTCACGAGAGCAAATAGAGAGGGTTGACCACAAGGTGCAAACCATTCATAAGCCTCAAGAATAGAAAGGCCAGATTAGACTTTGCCAAACAATATCTAAAAAAGCCAGACATTTCTGGAACAGCATTCTTTGGACAGATGAAACTAAGATCAACCTGTACCAGAATGATGGGAAGAAAAAAGTATGGAGAAGGCTTGGAACAGCTCATGATCTGAAGCATACCAAATCATCTGTAAAACACGGTGGAGGCAGTGTGATGGCATGGGCATGCATGACTTACAATGGCACTGGGTCACTAGTGTTTATTGATGATGTGACAGAAGCAGCCGGATGAATTCGGAAGTGTATAGAGATATATTGTCTGCTCAGATTCAGCCAAATTCAGCGAAGTTGATTGGACGGCGCTTCACTTTACAGATGGACAATGACCCAAAACATACTGCATAAGCAACCCAGGAGTTTTTTAAGGCAAAGAAGTGGAATATTCTGCAATGGCCAAGTCAATCACCTGATCTCAACCCGATCGAGCATACATTTCACTTGCTGAAGACAAGGCAGAAAGACCCACGAACAAACAACTGAAGACAGCTTCAGTAAAGGCCTGGCAAAGCATCACAAAGGAGGAAACCCAGCATTTGGTGATGTCCATTCGTTCCCGACTTCAAGCAGTCATTGCCTGCAAAAGATTCTCGACAAAGGATTAAAAATTAACATTTTATTTATGATTGTGTTAATTTGTCCAATTACATTTGAGCCCCTTAAATAAGGGGACTGTGTATGAAAATGGTTGCAATTCCTAAACGTTTCATACAATATTTTCGTTCAACCCCTTGAGTTAAAGCTGAAAGTCTGCACTTCTATTGCATCTTGGTTGCTTAATTTCAAATCCATTGTGGTGGTGTACAGAGCCAAAATTATGAAAATTGTGTCAGTGTCCAATTATTTCCGGACCTAACTGTATATTATAGGCGTATGTGACAGTTACAGACCAGATTCAAATGTGAGACAGCTTTAGTTTTGAAAGAACTTAGACTGGTGGGGGCTGTGAGTCTCCGGTAGATTGTTCCAGTTTTGGGGTGCACGGCGGCAATGAGACGATTTCACTCTCTGTGTACTCACTTTTGTCCACTTTAGCACAATATATTTTTAAATAATACATCATGAGAGTTGTGCGCTGTCTTTTCTCTTTTCATTGCTTTTAACATGTACTATATACTTACCTTAATTTAGGACCATCTCAATGGACATGTGCCAGTGCTCAGTGAAATCCCACAGGAGCAAGAATCCCTGAAGTGAAAGGGAGAAGACGGTTATCCTTCTACTGCAGCAGTTAGTATACAAGAGGAGCCACATTTCTCAGCCACACCTACCCCATCTTCAGTGCAAACTACCCCAGACAGAGTACCTTCTGAAAGAGTATCCAGTATCAAGCTAACAGTAATTTTGTCAGAGAGGATAATGATAGGGCCATATTGGCAATTCAAAATAAATTGCTATGGGGAAATAGACTGATATCCAGAGGTTTTAGGCAACTCACCTCTCACCTATGCAGGCAACGCCGAGTGGCTATGATCAGGCAAGCCAAACTAAAGCTGTGCTATCACAGCTAGAAGCAGCCCTGCATCACTACATGAGACAAACAACAGCAGCAGTAAAAAAAACCTATCTAGCTGGAGCAAGCTGTAAAACCCATGCGTCCGCCTTCTCAAACCAGCACACTGGAAGTATCTGTGGGTTCAAGTGCTACTTCCCATCCGTCAATAGGGTCCTCATCTACACAACGTTATGACATATGGCATTAAAGGAGGGGCGTCCGTGGACCATCCACTGCCTCTGATAGAAAGGGAAGGAAATACCGTTATCATAGTTTGTTATGTGAATATAGTTGTTATTACTTGTTATACTGTTATGTTTTTATTTGTTTTCTAAAGACGTAACTTTTTTTTAAGTTACACCAGTGGCAATACAATGTAAAGTTTAATGAATGAGCCAAATGTGCCTGCCTTACAGAAGTGCAGCTATTGTAATTAGCAACCCCCACCATCCAGTTACAATACACCAACATAACAAGCCACCTTACATCTTATAGATATTCAGATGTTTTACACAAACATACCATATAATATAATACAACCATTCCAATCTAAATTACGCAAATCATTTATAAAATTATTCCTAGAGATATATACATAACTATAATCTCTATGCACCCCATGAATGCTGTGATGAGAGAGAGAGAGAGAGAGAGAGAGAGAGAGAGAGAGAGAGAGAGAGAGAGAGAGAGAGAGAGAGAGAGAGAGAGAGAGAGAGAGAGAGAGAGAGAGAGAGAGAGAGAGAGAGAGAGAGAGAGAGAGAGAGAGAGAGAGAGAGAGAGAACACGAACACGAACGAACGAACGGACGGACGGAAGTGGAGTTGTTGTGACTGCAGCATGACCACTTGTGTAGAGTACAGGAGATAGAGGGGGGGGAGAGAAAAGGTGGATAGGTGCAGGAGAGGATAGAGAGATTGCTAATATGCCGTATGTATCATATTGTCATTGTAGGGGTAAAACTCATTAAGCAAAACTGGACTTCCTGACTGGGAATTTCTTGACATTTCTATTGAAAAACTAATTAAAGAAACCTAATCTTCAGAACTTGTCATATCAAAATACCTTTCTTTTTAAAGACAGATTTTTTCCCTGTGAAAAAGTACATTTAAATCGCCTTTTCCTCAGTACTCAAAGAATGTAATTAATGACTTTTACCTGTACAACGACGATATTTCGAAAACAGTAATCTCCATGTAATTTCAAAGGAAAAGGTGCCACGCTGCTTTTTTGTAGATCCCAGCCACAATTATGGGTTTTAATTAAAGATGAAGACCAGATTTTGTTAACACTGTACCTGGAGTCATGGCTCTCCTGCTGTGGTGAAAATGCTGTGTTCAATAGATTATTGAGCTAGTAGGTAACATACTGTAGAGCTAGATCTCAAATAACATACAGAGGCCCATCCTGTTGGAGCAGAGGATATTACGGATGGAGGGATAGAATTGTGTTAGTCATTTATATATATAAAAAAAACATTTGCAGTGTGTGATATATTATGATGATGTTGTTAATTAATCCATTGTTTGGTGTCTTGAAAGGGCATGTGCCGAATGTGACAGGACCCTTAAAGAGGCCATCCAAGCATCTTAAAAAAATAAATAATTGATACATGCAGAATTTGATTACCTTTATTGAAAACTAATTATCTAAGCTGACAATCGATTCGGTTTCCCGTGATCGATCAGCAAAATCTTGCTTCCCCGGGTTCACTAAATGGTTGCCTTTCAGTTTCAAATCAATCCTTCAGTCAGTGCAACTCAGCAGCTATAATGTATTCTTATATCACTTAGGTAACATGATCTATTGTTACAGTTTACAGCACAAACTACTGGGAACATTGGCAACAAATTATCACAAACAGGAAAGTGTTACAAAGATCTTGCACTGCTGTGGAGGTTTTCTAAAACCTGCTATAGAAATCAAAGGATTCTAGTATATTAAAACCCATTAAAATGGAATAAAGAGTTGACTTTTAAAATAAAAAAGATAGTAAGTATTATCTAATACTACAGCACTGATTAATAAAAAAACCACTTAGGATATTGCTTGGATTGCTTCTTTAACCTTGAAGATGGGTATTTCTATCTCAGTCAATAATTCAACGGAACGGATTCTTGTTCCAGTATTTATTCCAAGACAGATAGAAAGCATCATATAGTTATTTACAGGTAATATTAGTCATGAGTGGAGAGCTGTATTCTTGCTGATATCACTTCATGGTTCTCAGAAGCTCTGCCTCAATACACACAGAATAAAACACTTATACCTTTTTAAAATCCTGGCTTACCCATACATGGGCCTACCCCAATTATAACTGTCTTTTCCCAGCTGTGCTTAGACTCTATGCATTTCACCTCATAGGCTTCATCAGGAGTCTAAAGAGCATGTGTCTGGCTAACATTTATATACTCTATATGGCTAACTTTTTAATTATTAAAAATGTATGCTGGGGATAATGGTGAAAGGCAGGGTTGCAGACCTGCCTAAGACATGTGAATGTGCTCACAAGTGATCTTTTTTTTTCACCCACCATAACTTAAAACGTGATGGTATATATATATATATATATATATATATATATATATATATATATATATATATATATATATATATATATATGCACTCACCTTAAAAAAAAAATCAATTTAGCATTTTCATTTCACAATATCAGTCAAGGAATTGGTGAAGATATTTAATTTTTTATTTTTTATAATACACTTGATTGATATAGAAATACATTACAATTTGCTTGGCATACGCAGGAGGGGCCACAGCGAAAGCAGGAGCCACAGCATGAGCAGATGGAGCCACAGCATGAGCAGATGCGGCAACAGCAACAACAAGAGAAGATGGGGTCACATCGGGAGGTCCACAGCAGGAGCCACAACACAAGCAGATGGGGCCACAGCAAGAGTCGGTAGGGCCACAGCAAAAGCACGTGGGTCTATGAAAGGTGGGGCCGTACCTACAGCAGGAACCAGAGAAGGTAGGGCTACAGCTGGAGGGGCCACAGATACAGCAGGAGCCACACCAAGAGCAACAACAAGTGGGCCACAGACGGAGGCACCACAGCTGGGACTGAAGGTGCAACAGAAGGAGTTTTCATCTGAGACAAATTTTAATTGAAAACTCCTCAGCCTCTGCTTGTGAAGTCTCCATTTCCAACACTTCTCCCTCTGAGGCAAGTGGCTCAGCTGGGTGTCTGTGAGTTGGACCTATATAGAGAGATGAAATAAATATTCGTTAGAAATAGTATGCCATTAAAAAGTTAATATGACATGCAGAAAAGAGGTTTCATGTGTATAACGGTAGTTTATATATATATATCTATATATATCTATATATAGATATATATATATATATATTTATTTATTTTTTAACATAAAATGCTTTTAACAATGAGCCAAAGCTGACCTAAACTGTGTTAAGATTTTACACGCCTTTACTCACATTCAAATGATTGTTGCCAGAGGCATGCTAAAAGCTTCTAAATAAATAGTTGATGCAGGCCTAACATTTTACAATGTTATGTAAATTAGGACATTGTGAATAGGTCATTGTAATTCATATTTATTGCTAGATCACTTACCACCTTCCTCCTGTTGCATGTCAGACGTGTCTATAAAATTGAGCAGACTGACCAACTGGGAGCTGGATATCACTTCCATCATCCGCCGTTCATGGGGTTCTAGAGTGAGGTAAACTACCTCCTGTCCTTCTGGCAGCCTTCGCATTGTCGGAGGTTTTTTAAATTTTTGTTTCCTTTTGCTGTTTTCCTATCTCTTTTTCAGCATATCTTTTGTCCTCACAGCATGGCCCAGAGCATTTATTTCCTCCAGGATAGTCCTCCATATCCCACTTTGTTTCTGAGGTACAGTACAGTGCGATAGCATAGCTCCCCAAAAAGCTTTGCTTGGTTGTGTACTATGCTGATTGAGACTACCAATCTCCTCTGCTGTGAACCTCTGCATCCTGATCTTACCTGACTGCTTAGAGGGATCACTAGATGCTGCCTGTGACATCTTGCCTAAACATCTATAACTTCTATTTATACTGAATTAGCACAGCTTGATTGTTTGTAACATAATGCCTATGTGCATTAAAGTAAGATAACGCGCTTGCACACTACTATTTTTATTGCACATGGGTTGTACTAGATGTTAACGGGCATTGCAATGAATTTTGTCATTGCGCATGTGTAGAACTATGGTTTAACGCATATGCTAACACTAACTTGTTTAACGCACATTCGCGCAGAAGCCTTTAAATTTACTGTTAAGCCTATGCTAATAAGATAACTAACAGATGTCGTTTTGGCATAAAATTAGCTTTGTGTATTTGGGTTAAGCCCAGGGAAAATAATATCCATTATGGAGTTTGATAACGGATCGTTAGGTGACCCGACATAATGGAGCTTTGTAGATCTAGGTCTTGGTTCTCTAACTGTGCAAATAAACCTAAAAGACATGTTCATTTCATAGGTGGGAATTGCAGCAGGCACAAAGGCCCAGATTCACAGAGATCCGTTATTTACTTAACAAGTGTCAGGATCGGGCTACGGCCAAGTCTCCGTGAGCACCACGCGACGTCACGGGTGACGCCCGTCAGCTACAACCTACATGCAGGCGCCGCACCACTTGGAAAGAAAATACACCAAGGACCGGTCCCAGGCTCCGCCCCGTGACGACATGGGCGACGCACGTCGCATGCTACCTACACGCAGGCGCCGCGCGGACACAGGCAAACAAGGGGTTAACACTCTCATCAGCTGCTCCACACCTGTAGTGTATTCTGCCATGGCCTATCAGTGGACAGCATACGTCTAACTACTCATTACCCTGCAGCTCTCGGATGTCCTACATTCGTTACCTTGCACCTGTGTGCTGCCTTTCCATTGGCTGCCTGTCCTTTAAATGCTCAGCCAGCTCTCCTACAAACTGGCTGAGCATAAACTCAGGTTTGTGTATGATGTGCTTGCCTCAAGCAACTTACTGCCTTGTCTTGTTTTGCTTCCCGTTTTGACCACAGCTCGTACCTGCCTTCTCTGAACCCCTTGACCTCAGCTCGCTTCTTGACTTCCACCCTCTCTCCTCCTTGACCACAGCTACGGATAACGATGATTCTATTCTTTTCAATCCCTGACCACGGCGATCATATACTACCATCCAGACTTCTCCTTACCCTGACCCTGCCACACGACCATTACTGTGCACTCCGGGTGCGTTTATACTGTTGTAGGTCAGTGGCTACTAACATCTTGACCTCAGCCTCGCGGTCCCATCCAGTTTGTGGTGAGCACCCGTTACAACAAAGACGTTGACCTACTTTAACACCATGTTATGTGTTAATGTGTCTTTAAAGATCAATAAACAAACGTTATGTGTTTTTTCATCCGGACAGGGCCTTGTGTTAAGTATAATGGCCATTAGTGCTAATAACATGCAAAAGAGGCGTTCCCCCCTAGCAAAGCAAATCCAAAGAAGTCCATTATAGTTAGAGCATGCATTTAACCTGATGTTAGTTAGGTCGTACCTAAATGTGGTGCTAGTCCCATTCAGTGGTGGATTTGAAAATCCGCCGCCCCATGGCACTGTTGTGGTCCCCCCCCCCTCCTTCTGAACTGCAGCGTCAAATGATGCAGCGGATGTCACTAATGTGATGTCGTACGGTGTCGTGTTACCATGGCATGTCCTGGAGTCATTTGACGCTGCGACATTGCGTTGCCATGGCAATGAAACACCGTGTGATGTCACGTTGGTGATGTGGGTTGAGAAGGAGGGAAGCAGGTAAGGAGGCAGCCACAACAGCTAAGTGACGTTCCATCAGGCCCGAGAGCATGGCAAAAGTATATGCGGGTGGACATTTTTGCCACCCCCAAATGTTGGCATCCTAGACCCGGGCCTAACGGGAAATCCGTTACTGGTACCATTTAAACCCTACAATATGAATTGGCGAGAGAGAAAACAAACCCTATATTTCAGGGCCTGTATGGGACTAAGGCCACCTTTAGGTAAGACATAATTAACATGAGTCATGTACATTGAAGCGAATGCAAGGCAGTGCTACCTTAAAATGGCTTTAAGCCTACACTAATCCGATATATATAACAGTCCTTGTTTTTGCATATAATTAGCTTTGTGGGAAGTTTTACCTCAGGGAAAATAACATCTGTTAATGATTTTTTATAATGGTCCAGCACTGTTTAAAGAACCTCTCTGGATCTGGCCTAAAGATGGGAAACAACACTTGCAGCATCTATTCATAAGGTGGTGGGTATGGCACAGGTACACTGACTTATGCAGCCACTCCTGGCCAATAAGTGGCTGCGTTGTTTGACTGAGAGACACAGTATGCAGTAGAAGTCAGTTTAGCAGGGCCCTTAGTAATAAAGGTATTTGTATAAGGGGGCATTGTTACTTGGGCCATAGTAACAGGGTCCATTATAACATGGATAGGCTTCAAACAAATAAGTGGAAAAGTAACTTACTGGGAAACTTGGGAGATATCAAACTTGAGACAGGCACATGTGACAGGCACAGAACATTGCTTGTCTCAAACTTGAGACAGGCAGAGGACCCACTATCCAGTTAGAGCTTTACGTAAACCTATGACCAGTTCTTCACCATGGGAACGCCCACAAAGTGTTAACATATACAGTGCGGACTAGTGGGTATGGTCTTGAATGAGTGTGATACAACTCAAATGTAGATTTGGTAGGAAGGTACGTCAGTTCAACTAATATCAAGCTTTAAGAGATTTAAGCCATGAGGAAAACTGTTATGAAGCCCTCTGACAAAGGTCGTGTTAAGTTACAAGTCCTGTTAAGTTACCAGTATCACAAGAAGGAAGTTATGAAGCAATTAAATAACAAAATATGTTATAACAAACTTACTATGGACCCAGCAGATCAAATTAAAAGATGGCTACATGCACTATTAGAGAAAGAGCTTAATTATTATGGATGAATTCACATTCACGTATATTGACCAACCTAGAATACATTATTCCAAAAGATCATAAAGACAATATAAATAATTATATTATCAGTCAAGATGTTTTACTTGTAATGCTGGATATTGAATCTCTGTATGCAGAGTAGTGAATTCCTTGTTATCCACTAGGGGGACTCATTATAAAGAATACAATGGGTTTGTACTAGATCGACTGCAAATAAAAAATATCACTTGTGAGCACATTCACATCTCAGACAGATCTGTAACCCTGCTCTTCACCATTATCTCTTTGCATACAGTGCTTCCACTGCAGCCAGGGACTGTGAGAAATGACATGCAAATGAGCACACAGTGTCACCTTTTGCTTCAAATCCATTTTAACATAATAATATTATTATTAATAATAATAATAACTTTATTTATATAGCGCATTTCTCCCAAAGGGACTCAAAGCGCTTTACAGTTACAAAAAGGGAAAATAAAGAAAACATTTAAGGTTATAAAACGGACCATACATAAGGAAAGATACAATACAGGATGGGACGTTACTGTAGCTATATAATGCTGGACAGGTTGTGGTTCATTAATTAAATGCCGGGGTAAGCAGATAGGACTTGAGCCTGTTTTGATAGATTTCCACAGAAGAGGCCTCTCAAACTATACGAGGCAGATTGTTCCAGAGAGTGGGAGCAGTGGGGCTAATAGCTTGGGACCCAAAGAAAGTCCAGGAGATTCTGGGAACTGTTAAGAGTCCTTCATTTGCAGATCAGAGTGAGCGAATGGGAGTGTACTGCTGCGGCCGAGTTTATTCGAGCATTTGCCCGTTCTCGGCCGCAGCAGTAACCTGGCGCGCGCCGGAGGGTGCCGGGCGCGCGCCAAAGCAGCGGAAGAGCGCCCTCCGATCGGGGCGCTCTCCCTACCGCTGCCGGGTCCGCCGGGTCCCCCGGAACCCCCTGCCGCCGTCCCGCGATCGCGGGACACCAGGGCTCCCTCGGGGAGCCCTGGACGTGCGTGCAGGGGGCGCTGACACCCGATGACGCGTGACCGCGCATCGGTGACGCGCGGCACGCCGAGGGAGTGGGGCTAGCAAGCCGGGGCATCCCCCGGCTTGCGGAACTAGCCCTGCTAGGATAAAGTGTGTCGGTAGTGTAGGGAACTAGAAGCTCTATCAGATAGCTGGGACCCTGATCATGTAGTGCTTTGAATATCAACAAGCCAATCTTGAAATAAATTCACCATTTTACATGGAGCCCTGTAAGCTTATGGCAGCCGTTTTACACAGCTTTTCAGCACAGCCTGTTGTAAAGAATCGCGTAGCCAATAAACCTACTCACGGACAGCTGCTCCGACCTTTTAGTTGAGTTGAGTGTGAGGATAGTTATACTGGCTTTGCAATATGAAGCTGGGATAGGTTTCATCCACAAATTAAATAAGTTATGGTGGGTAAGAAAGTGACAGAAACCTAGATCTACTGCAATTTGTACTCTCTAACAACTATTACAAGGGATGGCCATGGGCGCATTTACCCCAAACTGCGCATACTTCCACCTTGGCTCGCATTGTGAGAGCAGCCGGTACACACATGGCCCTCTGGCTAAGTTATATAGACAATATAAGCTCTATATCAATGATTGGGAACCGGGGTTCTGTGGCACCCTGGGGTTCCATGAGAGGATTACAAAGGTGCAGCAGGATTTCCCCGGTCTCCCAGAGCTAAGAGACAGCAGGGCAGTTGCTAGGGGGCTGGGCAGTTTCCTCCATCCTGATTGGCTACATTACCCAGAAGCAGCCAATCAGGAGGAGGTGTCAGGAGCCTGGGGGATGTGGCCAAGCTGAGAAGGAAGCAACACGGGACAGAGAGAGGTGAGGCTGTGTGTTTCTGTCGTGTGTATTTGTTCTGTCCTGTTGTGTGTGTGTTTGTATATTTTCTGCTCTGTCTTTGTGTTCTTTTCTGTGACAGTTTCTGCCCTGTGTCTCCTGTGACTCTCTGCCCCCTCTGTCTCCTGTGACTCTCTGCCCCCTCTGTCTCCTGTGACTCTCTGCCCCCTCTGTCTCCTGTGACTCTCTGCCCCCTCTGTCTCCTGTGACTCTCTGCCCCCTCTGTCTCCTGTGCCTCTCTGCCCCCTCTGTCTCCTGTGACTCTGCCCCCTCTGTCTCCTGTGACTCTCTGCTTCTTATGACTGTCTTCTGTGACTCTCAGCCCCCTGTGACTCTCTGGGGTGACGTCACCTGACCCGCAGCATCATTTGACGCCGGATCCTGTGAAAGGGGGAGGGGTGGGGGCGAGCGCTGGGGCTGGCAGGCAGGCAGGCAGGCGGGGACAGCCCACAAACTTTGCGCACCCGTGTTCTAAGGGAATTGTGGTTTGTAACAGGTGCATCCACTTTAGGTCACATCCTCTAATTGAAAGGGATAAATCTGATTAAATCTTTAATATAAAGAAATCTTTCTTTCAGCAACACTCAATTTTTTCCAATAATATCTTTGTGCCACTAACTTATTAGCGAAACGCAGCACAAACCCCAAACATGAATCTCATCCTGGGAGTATCCCTACAGTCCCACCCCTCCCAACACTGCCCACAATTTTCAATTTAGCCCAGTATCTGAAGAGGAGATTACACAAGCGCTCCTCAAACTAAAACTAAGCAGCCAATGTGGACCCGACTTACTACAATCTAGGTTCCTACGACTTGGTGCCCCAGCCATTGCCAAACCAATTGCGTCCATAGTCAACTCTATCCTGTCTGCAGGCCATATCCCTAAGACCTGGAAAACTGCCAGAGTTGTCCCAATCTTCAAAAGTGGGGACAAAAACACTGTCTCAAACTACAGGCCAATCTCACTTCTCCCAATTCTATCCAAAGTAATGGAAAAATGTGTCCACTCCCAATTAAGCGATTTCTACACCAAGACAAATTTCCCTAGCCAATTCCAGTCTGGGTTTCGTCCCAAACACTCCACCGTAACTACCCTGCTAAAAGTTTGCAATGAAATCCAGTGTGGAATGGAACGGGGACAACTCACTGGTGCAGTATTCCTAGATTTTGCAAAGGCTTTTGATACAGTTGATCATGTTATCCTGCTTAACAAACTCCAGAGCTCTGGAATAGGGAAACATGCTTTAAACTGGTTTCAGTCCTACCTATCAGGAAGATCCCAACATGTGGCCATCTCAGGCTCTAACTCCAACCCCCTGGATATCACCTGTGGTGTCCCGCAAGGCTCTGTTCTGGGGCCCCTACTCTTCTCAATGTTCATTAATGAACTTCCCACAGCATGTATGGAAGCCTCAATACACATGTATGCAGATGACACAATCCTATATGCACACAGCCATAGCCTCTCTGACCTACAACACATACTTCAGTCTGACTTTTTGAGACTCGAAAACTGGGGATTTCCCAAAACAAACTGTTTTTAAACACTGACAAGACTGTAACAATGGTATTTGGGACCAAGACTAAATTTGTAAAGATTCCAGTGACTGAGCTCCTGATTAGAACCAACGCTAACACCACCCTAACACCTGTCACTAGTTTTAAATACCTGGGCTTATGGTTTGACTCCCACTTAACATTCGGGATGCACATTGATACTCTGACAACCAAGACCTATGCCAAACTAAGAGTACTTTACAGGAACAAATCCTCCCTAAGTCTCCTGGTCAGAAAGCGTATTGCACAGCAGATGCTAATGCCAATTATTGACTATGGAGACATAGTATATGGCTCGGCTCCTCAAACCCACCTTAGCAAACTTGACACCCTCTACAATTCAATTTGTCGTTTTGTTCTCCAATGCAACTATAACACACATCACTGCGAAATGCTCAAAGAACTAGATTGGTCATCACTAGAGTCTAGGCGCAAAGTTCACCTTTCCTGTCTCACCCTCAAATACTTTCTGGGCAAGCTACCCAGCTACCTGAACAAGCTCCTCACCCCTACCACATACAGCACCTATCACCTGAGATCAGACTCCAAAAGACTATTCATGGTCCCAAGGCTCAACAAAGTATCCGGACGTTCCTCCTTCTCCTTCAGTGCACCCCAAAACTGGAACAACCTACCAGAGACTCTCATATCCACCACCAGCTAAAGTTCTTTCAAATCTAAGGCTGTCTCACACTTTAATCTGGTCTGTAACTGTTTCATACGCTCATAATATATATTTTCTTTAACTGTGCACGCAATGTCTCTGTATATAATGTATACCTTGTTCATTTATGTAACTGTACTTGTAACCATGTATTATTTGTTTTACTCTGTGCCCAGGACATACTTGAAAACGAGAGGTAACTCTCAATGTATTACTTCCTGGTAAAATATTTTATAAATAAATAAATCTACAACAACTTGAAAAAACCTCGACTTTTTATGCCCCACAAAAAACATAGGGGCAAAAGCACAAATCTGTTAAGCTATTTATCGTGACGTAACAATGACCTCGAGTTAACCAGTAATATATCATATCAGTAACTTTAGATGGACGTTTACAAATTTACGGCTTACACATTTACAAATGAGATGCTAATTGGCCATTAGCCTAACATCACAGATCCATGAACCTCCGTTAATGTTAGCGCAGAGAAATAAATAGGTCACACCAAAAGTAGCCATTACTCACAGCCACTCAATGATTATCGTTACGTTATTTCTGGGAATTGCCTAAAATAACAAAGGTAGGTCTGAAGTGGTAACCTAATAACTTCATGTTATAACCTGCAGAATGTTGTTTATTGATTATTGAATGTAGGATATGTTTGTGAGACTTGCCATGATATGATATATATTGTTTACTGACTAAATTATGTGTGTATAATAAGAATACAACTTTTATTTATTTTTTTTAACAATAATTACCAAGAGACAGAACTAGTGAGCGTAACATTTATTCACACGCAGTTATATCACTGTGAGAAAATTAACAGGGAAAAAAGAAAAGAAAAATAATCTCTTCCTCTTCTTGGCAGAAGAAGGGACAGGCTCACTAGGAACCCTTCAACATAGTTTTCCATGCCTTAATGGAGCTGGGGCTACTGGGTAAGTGTGATGCTCAGTGCAGCCACTGAAAAAGGAGGAGCTGGAGTTGACATCAGGAGTGAAACCCCTGCTATCACCAGCGATTTTCTGGATGCAGCTGGCGTTTCTAATAATTGACGTTGCATGCAAGCACTCTCTAGCCTGCTGAATAGCCCAGGTGAGCCCATTAACTACCGCAGTTGGTTCGGTCAACCTGTTGGTGACGTTTGTGCTGTGGTGCCGCAGGAGATGGGTTACCACTCTAAATTGGCAACTGAAGTTTTGGGACATGCTGGCCAAATGATGGTTCATCTCGTGATTAGGCTAACCGATGCATCCTGAGAAGCTGCTGCCGACACAATGAGGCCATTCTGGTTTAATGGTCAGCTGGCAAAGCAGGTCTCAGTGCTAGAGAATGAGGTCTCGGAGGTGGTACAGCAGGTGAGGATGCTGTAATAGCAGGTGAGGGTGCTGGTACAGCACGTGAGGGCCCAGGAACAGCATACTTCTCGGGCGGAACGACATTGAGGTCTAAAGTCATGTCTCCTCTGTATGTGTAACTGCAGTCAGGAGCGTAGCTACAGCCAGGGCAAAGCACTCTTGGGAGGCCCGCTGACAGGGGTGGAGAGCCAGGACATTTGGCCCAGCTGTGTAGCCGACCGACCATTGAAGTCAGGACCCCCTTCCTCCTCCGGGCCCCTTAATAGCTGCTTGCCGGCAGGCCCACTCCTGGCAGTGACTTAGCTTCAGTCAGTGCTCACAGCACAACATCAAAGCTGGATCGGAAGCTGTGAGCGGCGGGAGAGAGAGAGCAGGCAGCAGAAGCTGGGGGTGGAACTGAGGCCGAGCTCTGCACGCCCCTGCTCTGCTTGACATCAGGGGGAGGAGATACTACTGCATGTGCTGCTGTGGGAAGGTATGCTGCGTGTATTTGTGTGTCAGTTTGCTGTGTGTATTTGTGTTTCAGTTTGCTGTGTGTGTATTTGTGTGTTAGTTTGCTGTGTGTGTGTCAGTCTCAGTGTGCTTCAGTTTGTCAGTATGTTGTATGTTTGTGTGTAAATTTGCCAGTTACAGTTTGCTCTTGTAACGGTGTTTCCCCCACCCTCTGGGATATTCTGCCATTATGGTCGTGTGGTGCATGATACCTGCTGGTAATAGGAGGGCTGAGCTGTCCGCCGATGGTAGTGGGGACATAGGATCACGTTTCTGGGGTACATTACCCACATGGTTCTCTAGCAGTGCAGCGCCTCCATCTGCTGTAGGTGAAGATGATCTCCTACAGTAGAACTGTCACCTCTCACCCAGTAAGATCAAACACTAGGCGGGAGTATAACAACAGGAACAGTTTATTCTCTTTCTCTGTGCAGCACAGTACATGGCAGGGTTCTGCCCAATGCAGCAACTGTCAGTTTCTCACTGAAGTATGGTCCCTGGACCTTCACTACAGGCCAAGGGCACCCGCAGCAGTCCCAGCTCTTCTCTGCCCCTCTAGCAGGAGCAGAGGTATGGTACACACTCACTCTCCACCGAGGGAAAGAGGACCAGAGAAGGCCCAATAGTCAGGCTCTTGGCTGTGTGACCTGCCTCCCTCAAGTAGGTAGAGGCACTACTGAATTTGGGGCGACACTGCCCTTAAGTACAGCTAGGAGTAGGGCACCACATCCATTCCATGATTGGACATGCTCAGGCCGGATGTCGCCGCCTCCCACTGTCACTCAAGTGCAGCTCCAGTGAGTGGGGGAAACCCATATTGACTACTGGCAGCCTGATTGTACCAGGACTTACTACCAGGAGTAGGGCAGGTTAGTAGCCACAGGTGGCATGGCTACACTCTGTTAGTGTGCTGTGTGTGATTCAGTGTCTGTTAGTGTGCTATTTGTGATTCAGTGTGCTATTTGTGATTCAGTGTGCTGTATGTGCCTCAGTGTCAGTGTACTGTATTTCCTCAGTGTCTGTCAGTATGCTCTGTGTGCCTCAGTGTCTGTCAATGTGCTAGTGAGGGGGGCGCAGTTGGTGAAACTTGCCTCGGGTGCAAAAAGACAAAATTATTCCCCTCGTTTACGCATATTTACATTATCAGACGCCTCAACAGCAGCTAGGTCTTATCTCCACCCCTCAGATGCACAGTCAGAGCCCACCTCTGTTCCTCAGCTGCTCCCCCCCCCGTCCCCGCTCCTCATCCTCCTAGTTAGCCCCTCCCCCCTCATCCTCAGGGGGCTATTGCAGTGTGCATGTGTGGAGAGGTTATTTTTAGTGTGGGGGGTTTATTGTAGTGTGTGTAGCCCCTGTAAACAGCACAGGCTATACCTATCTTCCTTCTGCTGTGGTAAGTCCTGTTAAGATCGGGCACCAGTAATCATCATGGGTTTTCCCCCTTAATAGCCCTATCCTGAATGATAGACGCAGGCCTGGACTCTGCTGCAGGCGTGAGCACGAGGGGAGGTCCTGTTGACATAACGAGGGGCGGGGCTAGCTCTATATTTAGCAGCCAACTCCGGTGAGTAGTTTGTTCTTCGTTCGAGATTAGTCAGAGTCTGGAGTTGCCGGTTAGTTATGCCGGGAGTATGCAGTGCCGCTAACAGGCCATGAGTCAAGAAATCCTGCGGATCGGACCGAGGATTTGGAGAGAACTACGGTTCCCCCTGCGCAGAGTGCAGGCAAAAGGAGAGCGGAAAGAATCAACGTCCTTTAGTAGAGCTGATAGAGTTATAGACTTGGTGGACCAATGCCCTCACCCCACTGCCAGGGGTGATGGGGAGAATTAAAGACCCACCGCGAGGCTAACCTTGGGGGTGGGCCACGGGGTATTGAAGCTCTAGCTCAGACCATCCTGCCGGAAGAGTGACTTGGAGGGAAGGAGAGGAGGAATTATCTGGGCGAAGGCGAGTGGTGTATAACCCGTCCTGGCTATTGTGTTGCGGCTGTTGGAAGCCCTTGTCGTTGGGATATTGTTGCTTTGTCAAATAAAGAGACTAATCTTCATCCGTAAAGACTGTGTGTGACTTGGAAAGTACTACCCTGGGACCCAATGGGTTCTTCTATACCGGTCCTGTCCCATATTCCTGGGAGTATAGAAGATGGAGGCGCTGCACCACTAAGAGATCATGGAGGCTACCACCCCAGAAGCCCAGTCCTGGCTCCCCCACAACATCGCGGGAAGCTCAGGCCCTCCTTTTCCTCACAGGTACGCACCACACCGCATGTAATCTGCGTCATGCACCCTAGACACCACCGTAGAGTCTGGGGGAGGGGGGGAAGCAGGGTTACATGTGTGTGTGTGGTTTATTGAAGTGTGCGTGTGGGAGGAGGTTATTGTAGTGTGTGTGCATGTGGTTTATTGAAGTGTGCATGTGGCGGGGAGGTTATTGTAGTGGCATGTGGCAGGGAGGTTATTGTAGTGTGTGTGTGTGTGGTTATTGTAGTGTGCGTGTGGGGAGTGAGTGGTAATTGTTGTGTTTTGTGGTTATTGTAGTGTGTGTGGGGGCGGAGGTTATTGTTGTGTGTGTGGTTATTGTAGTGTGCATGTGGGGGGAAGGTTATTGTGTGTGTGTGCATGTGGTTATTGTAGTGTGCGTGTGAGGGGGAGGTTATTGTAGTGTGTGGTTATTGCAGTGTGCATGTGGGGGGGGGGGGGGGTTGTTGCATTGTGAATGTGGGGGGGAGGTTATTGTAGTG
This sequence comes from Ascaphus truei, assembly GCF_040206685.1. Lineage (NCBI taxonomy): Eukaryota > Metazoa > Chordata > Amphibia > Anura > Ascaphidae > Ascaphus > Ascaphus truei. The sequence goes on from NC_134485.1 coordinate 368,193,576, forward strand.
TTTGTATGTGGCGGGGAGGTTATTGTAGTGTGCGTGTAGGGGATTATTCTGACGTGTATTGTGGGGGCGGGAAGGTGGTACTGTATTTTAGGGGGGGATTTGTATGAGTGTGTGGCCAGGGGTGACGGGGAAATGAATGTGAGGAGGGGAGGATTTAGGGAGCTGGATTGAGCGTGGGGGGGTGTCATGATCGGGGTATGAGGGGTTAATGGGATCTGTGTATATGTTGATCTGCATCCCCCTGCTTCAGCAGAATCGTCCCAGGTCTTAGATTTATTTTTCCAGCAGTCTGTGTTATATTCCTGTATGTGTATAAATCATGTCGGGAGGGAAAGTGTTAACCATATTGTGTATATGTGGATCTGCATTTCCTCGCTTCAGCAGAATTAATTGCTATGTTATGTATTAACATGGAGGGAGGAGGAGAATTGTATTGTATCCCTGACAATGGATAAAGTGTAAAAAATTATAACTTTTGCTATATACATGCTACGAAGGTGAAATTTGGATATGTTTTGCTATGCAAAGAACACAGGTCGCATACATATCGTTAATCCGATTTATGACATGTGAAATATAGTTATGAGTTATCGCTGTTTTTACTATAACTTTGGACATAGGACAAAAAGCTTGCCAGATGACAGCTTTGATATGTAATTGTACAATCAAAGGAAGATACTTGAAAGGTCCCCTGTGGAGAAGTTAGAGGTGAGAAAAGACCTTGACATCAATGGAGGTGACTCGCCTCATTGCATATGCAGCCAGCTCTCACAGATGGATACTAACCATTGTGACCTGTTAAATATAACACCCTTTCAGGAACGGTCTCTGTCCAATAAGCATTTTGCTAGACAGAACGGCACCCAGGCCTGTGGCCATATTTTTTTTATAAATGGGCTGGCCAAGTAGGAACAGGGGAGGGGTGTATTAATGAGGGGCTGGGTAAACCCTGCTTCTCGCGTTACCTGTCAACCTGTGATTGGGACAAGGTAACTGTTCACCAATAACTGAACTGCCATTTTAGGAATGGGGGCCTGCATCTATATAGTTGCTTGCACCCCCTATTCCTGTGCTTTTTCGTGACTGTAACAACTAAGGAGCTGCTATTCGGCTGAATATCTCCTTGTCCAACCCCAGTAAGTGTGAATATTTCTGTATTGTTATTTGCTTCATGGATTGTCTGTTCTGCTCATAAGAAATAAACTCATTCAGTTTACTATATCCTAATCTTGTTCAATCTGGCCCGGTTATTCTATATATTGTCTGTTCTCTCGTGACAGGGGGGAGTTACTGAGTGATAGCGGGGGGGGGGGGGTGTGAGAGGAAACGGGTAGTGAGGGAGGGAGTGTAAGCGAGGGGGGGAGAAATACGTGAGGAGGTGTAAAAGAGGGGGGGGGGGGCTCGATGGAAACTGCTAAATCTACAGAATATGGTCACTCATAATGGGGCCCTGAAAAAAATGTTGCCTGGGGGCCCGCGCATGTCTGGCTACGCCACTGACTGCAGTGCAAATAATACAGTAATCTTAGTTCTAATCTCCAAGGTATGTTACATGAATACATGAGCTTGATATACACTGTATATGTAGCAGAGTCCCCCCTCCTTACCTCCGGTGAGGAGTAACTGCTCCGCTGCTCAGCTGGTTGGCGGAGCGCCGCATAACAATGGAGTTTGTGGGGGCGGTCATTTTGTGGCAAGGAGCACATGCGGAGTGTCGGCAGAGCGGCGGCCATCTTGGAATAGCAGGATATACTCTGCAGGCAGAGAGCCTGCGAACTAGGCTGACGGAGGCACTGAGGAGGAAGGTAGTGTCCAGGAAGCATTAGTTTCCTGGACTAGGCCAGACCTTGCCATCTAGGCCCCAGTTAGACCTTACCGCGCAGGTGGATGGACGTCCATGCGGTGACCTGCGGCCTGGGACAGGAGCTGCACGTGGCAACAGAGAGGTGGAACCCTCCGGCTGGAGACTTCACCGCAGACCGCTTCCTGGATAAGGTGTGAGGGGAATTGTGTTGGAGGCCCTGCTGCGTGGGACAGGATCCAACACCATTATCAAGCATTCCCTGGTTAGGCCATTGACCAGGAAGGATACCCACCGTGAACCACCACTTCAAAGGGGGTAGCGCTACCTCACATTTGGGTGGGAATTGTTCTGCGGACACAGGGTGTTTAGGTGCCCAGGGCACCCTCAGTACTTTGAAGAAGACACACAGGGGTATTGTATCAGTGTGTTAGTGTATTTGTGTATTGCGTTGTTGCATACTGTGGGGTTATATGTGGTATTATTATTACTGAGTGTATTGAGTTTTATGAGGAATCATCCCACCAAAGCTGGGATCCCTCATACATAGGTGGAGGCACTGCACAAAGAGAGAGAGAGCTCACCCAGGCTCCCAGAAGCGGAGGCTCAGGCCTCCTGCAAGCATACAGTTAACAGCAGCACACGTTATCGCTCACAGTTTAGGGCATAGGGAAAGGGTTACATATATGTAGTATGTTTTGACTTACCAGATTGATCCTGTGCAAGATCTTCGGTGTACACCAGGCCTGCAAATCCATCAATTGGCAATCTGATGGTGGTTCCCCTCCAGTGCGCCATGTGTGTGCAGCATGGTCAGCCATTTTTTATTTCACCTTGCGCTTACTATCAGCCCATCTTTTTTTTCAGCATGTCCACTGTTCGAGCTGTGTTGCCTAGGGCAGCGTTTCCCAAACGGTGGGTCGCGACCCGGCACCGGGCCACGGCACCAAAATTGCCGGGTCGCAGCGAGGCTGGCCGCGCGGTGTCTCCCGTCCCCCCTGCTCAATTTTAAAAAAATGCCGGCGATTTCCCCCTGCGGTCCCGCGCGCTTGCGCAGGGCAAGCAGGGCCTGCTCCCTTCCTCCCCCCCCCGCTCCCAACGTGGGACGGAGGAGGAAGTACCAGCTCCTCTGCGTCCCGCACGTTACGTGGGACGGAGGGGGAAGTTCAAGCTCCTACTGCGGCCCGCTTCCCCCCGCGGCCAGCTTCCCCCCGCAGCCAGCTTCCCCCCGCAGCCAGCTTCCCGAGCTCACCTCCCGTGGCACCCCCTCCCGAGCCCACCTCCCGTCCCCCCAAGCCCACCTCCCGTCCCGGGCAGCAGGGGATATCGGGGGCAGCAGGGGAAAGCGTCCGGCGGCAAGGTAAGTCACCCCACCCAGTCACTGCCTCCCACCCAAGTGCCCCTGGTCCCCCTCCCACCCACCCAAGTGCCCCTGGTCCCCCTCCCACCCACCCAAGTGCCCCTGGTCCCCCTCCCACCCACCCAAGTGCCCCTGGTCCCCCTCCCACCCACCCAAGTGCCCCTGGTCCCCCTCCCACCCACCCAAGTGCCCCTGGTCCCCCTCCCACCCACCCAAGTGCCCCTGGTCCCCCTCCCACCCGCCGCGCGGTGTCTCCCGTCCCCCCTGCTCAATTTAAAAAAAATGCCGGCGATTTCCCCCTGCGGTCCCGCGCGCTTGCGCAGGGCAAGCAGGGCCTGCTCCCTTCCTCCCCCCCCGCTCCCAACGTGGGACGGAGGAGGAAGTACCAGCTCCTCTGCGTCCCGCACGTTACGTGGGACGGAGGGGGAAGTTCAAGCTCCTACTGCGGCCCGCTTCCCCCCGCGGCCAGCTTCCCCCCGCAGCCAGCTTCCCCCCGCAGCCAGCTTCCCGAGCTCACCTCCCGTGGCACCCCCTCCCGAGCCCACCTCCCGTCCCCCCAAGCCCACCTCCCGTCCCGGGCAGCAGGGGATATCGGGGGCAGCAGGGGAAAGCGTCCGGCGGCAAGGTAAGTCACCCCACCCAGTCACTGCCTCCCACCCAAGTGCCCCTGGTCCCCCTCCCACCCACCCAAGTGCCCCTGGTCCCCCTCCCACCCACCCAAGTGCCCCTGGTCCCCCTCCCACCCACCCAAGTGCCCCTGGTCCCCCTCCCACCCACCCAAGTGCCCCTGGTCCCCCTCCCACCCACCCAAGTGCCCCTGGTCCCCCCTCCCACCCACCCAAGTGCCCTTGGTCCCCCCTCCCACCCACCCAAGTGCCCCTGGTCCCCCCTCCCACCCACCCAAGTGCCCCTGGTCCCCCCTCCCACCCACCCAAGTGCCCCTGGTCCCCCCTCCCACCCACCCAAGTGCCCCTGGTCCCCCCTCCCACCCACCCAAGTGCCCCTGGTCCCCCTCCCACCCACCCAAGTGCCCCTGGTCCCCCCTCCCACCCACCCAAGTGCCCCTGGTCCCCCCTCCCACCCACCCAAGTGCCCCTGGTCCCCCCTCCCACCCACCCAAGTGCCCCATGTCCCCCCTCCCACCCACCCAAGTGCCCCATGTCCCCCCTCCCACCCACCCAAGTGCCCCATGTCCCCCCTCCCACCCACCCAAGTGCCCCATGTCCCCCCTCCCACCCACCCAAGTGCCCCATGTCCCCCCTCCCACCCACCCAAGTGCCCCATGTCCCCCCTCCCACCCACCCAAGTGCCCCATGTCCCCCCTCCCACCCACCCAAGTGCCCCATGTCCCCCCTCCCACCCACCCAAGTGCCCCATGTCCCCCCACCCACCCAAGTGCCCCATGTCCCCCCACCCACCCAAGTGCCCCATGTCCCCCCTCCCACCCACCCAAGTGCCCCATGTCCCCCCTCCCACCCACCCAAGTGCCCCATGTCCCCCCTCCCACCCACCCAAGTGCCCCATGTCCCCCCTCCCACCCACCCAAGTGCCCCATGTCCCCCCTCCCACCCACCCAAGTGCCCCATGTCCCCCCTCCCACCCACCCAAGTGCCCCATGTCCCCCCTCCCACCCACCCAAGTGCCCCATGTCCCCCCTCCCACCCACCCAAGTGCCCCATGTCCCCCCTCCCACCCACCCAAGTGCCCCATGTCCCCCCTCCCACCCACCCAAGTGCCCCATGTCCCCCCTCCCACCCACCCAAGTGCCCCATGTCCCCCCTCCCACCCACCCAAGTGCCCCATGTCCCCCCTCCCACCCACCCAAGTGCCCCATGTCCCCCCTCCCACCCACCCAAGTGCCCCATGTCCCCCCTCCCACCCACCCAAGTGCCCCATGTCCCCCCTCCCACCCACCCAAGTGCCCCTGGTCCCCCTCCCACCCTCCCAGCCAAGTGCCCCTGGTCCCCCTCCCACCCAAGTGCCCCTGGTCCCCCTCCCACCCAAGTGCCCCTGGTCCCCCTCCCACCCAAGTGCCCCTGGTCCCCCTCCCACCCTCCCACCCTCCCACCCAAGTGCCCCTGGTCCCCCTCCCACCCTCCCACCCTCCCACCCAAGTGCCCCTGGTCCCCCTAGTGCCCCTGGTCCCCCTCCCACCCTCCCACCCAAGTGCCCCTGGTCCCCCTCCCACCCTCCCACCCAAGTGCCCCTGGTCCCCCTCCCACCCTCCCACCCAAGTGCCCCTGGTCCCCCTCCCACCCTCCCACCCAAGTGCCCCTGGTCCCCCTCCCACCCTCCCACCCAAGTGCCCCTGGTCCCCCTCCCACTCTCCCACCCAAGTGTCCCTGGTCCCCCTCCCACCCAAGTGCCCCTGGTCACCCTCCCACCCTCCCACCCAAGTGCCCCTGGCCCCCTCCCTCCCACCCAAGTGCCCCTGGCCCCCTCCCTCCCACCCAAGTGCCCCTGGCCCCCTCCCTCCCTCCCACCCAAGTGCCCCTGGCCCCCTCCCTCCCTCCCACCCAAGTGCCCCTGGCCCCCTCTCCAGTCACTCACATCCGTCGTTGCCTGTAATTCACTGTTTGTGTCTGTGTGGGTATAGGGGAGAGCGAGTGTGTGTGGGTATAGGGGAGAGCGAGTGTGTGTGTGTGTGTATCTGTGTGGCTGCGTGTGTATCTGTGTGGCTGCGTGTGTGTCAGTGGCTGCGTGTGTGTGTGTCAGTGGCTGCGTGTGTGTGTGTCAGTGGCTGCGTGTTTGTGTCAGTGGCTGCGTGTGTGTGTCAGTGGCTGCGTGTGTGTGTATCAGAGGCTGTGTGTATGTATCAGTGTGTGTGTCAGTGGCTGCGTGTCTGTCAGTGGCTGTGTGTGTGTGTATCAGTGGCTGTGTGTGTGTGTATCAGTGGCTGTGTGTGTGTCTGTGCAGGCCCTATAGGCCAGTATAGGCGATAAATTTTTTAGTGGGTCACGAAGGAGAAGTTCAAAAAATAACCGGGTCACGGAAAAAAAAGTTTGGGAAACCCTGGCCTAGGGCATTACATTGGGTTGGTTTTTTTTCTCAGCTGTGCTAATTTTAGACACAGGACCCTTAATAACTTGGAGTGGTTATCCACCATCCCATTAATGAGGATCCCTAATTCCTGTTCCGTAAATTTGGTGTTCCCGATCCTTCGAGCAATCAGGTCAGCAGCAGCAGAGGTGGAATCCTCCTCAGCCATGTTGATATATGTAGCATTTAGTGTGTCTGTGTGAGAGAGTGTCAGTTTCTGTGTGTGTGTGTGTGTGTGTCACTGCACAGCTCAGTTAGGAGAGCAGGGCTCGTCGGAGCTGAGAGCAGAGATTTGAGAGTGTCAGTGTGTTTGTGTGAGAGTATCAATGTGTGTGTGCGAGATTATCATTGTATGTGTGTGTCAGTGTGTCACAGATACATTGTGACATACACACATAGTGACACAGAGCTGACGATGGGTGGGGAGGGGTAGTGGGGTAGCCGGAACGCCCTTCCCCCATGGCGTGCGCCTAACAAAACTCTGGCTTCTAAAAATTCTGAATGGCTCTAAGTATTTTATATTTTCAGCTGCCCCCGTCTATATCAGAAACCACAAAAGCTCAAAATAAAAATTGATTAGGGATAACGAAAAAAATCTAAACAGTGAGCAAAATAAGTGTACATATGACAAGAAATTACTCTGAAATTGTCAGAGATCAGAGTGCTGTTTGTTTCTTAGATAGTTAAGCACAGTGTTAAAGTCCATAAATTAGACCATAAAGTTGAACAGGTTTAACAAAGGAAACCAAATAGTGCTATTGCTGAAATGTTAGATGCTCAAAGGAAATCATAAATCTCAGGATAGAGCTACCTTGTGGCTTCAGAGAATCGATCACATACATAAATAGTGGACCTTAGGAATTAGAGGAAAAAAAGCGCATGCCTCGTAGATTAATTCCGCTATAATTCATAAATATAAAAAAGGTAAAATCATTGCGCTCACAATACTGAGGGAATATAAAAACTCATTAATAAAACCAGTTGCCATGCTTATCATCTCACTTAATACTCCTTGCGTTGGAAAGTCAGTGTAGCAGGCTGCTCCTGCTCCATGCAAGAGTCCTGGCAAGAGCTACACCATCGTGCACATCGTCAGTAATAAGGCCAGACAACAGAGAGTATATGTACAGCAGTGAACCTCAAGGATTGGAAGAATAACAGTTTGATGGTAAAACAAACTGATCACCAGAGGGAGAGAACGCCCTGTGCGTTTCGACACTGGATGTGAGTTCATCGGGGGGCTGATTTTAACTCGCCTTCTTCGTCTAATGAGGATTCTACATTATATACAAAATATTCCCCTTAAACTTCTGAAGATAGTACCTCAATATCTTCATATATCAAGGAAAGCTCAGGAACCTTCGACCCAAATACAAGTGTGCTTTTATCCTCCTTTACATACTGTATTTGTAACACATACATTTAGTTAAATTTAGTAGATTTGGTAGAATACATTAAGATTCTCTTCTGAAATCTTCTTTACACAGCCCAAACATATTTATTTTTAGATTTGTCGGGCATAGGTTGTTCACAAACCACACAAATTAAGGCCCGGATACATCAAACTGCAGTAACCTAAAAATGCGGTATTACCACCAAAAGAAGTATATTCCAAAAGCACTATTAGCCACATGCTACCCACAAGCACCTCGCTTGCCGTGTCCTGTTTTGCCTTGGGGAATTCTACTAACGTTGTCTTGTCTCCTAGTATCCTTGACCTCGGCTTCGTACCTGGACTCCCATGTTCTCTATACCTCGACCTCGGCTACGCACATCAATATTGCCCTGTTATTGAAGCTTTGTGAATAGCTGCGCATGCAATATCACTTGAAAATGGCACTTAACCAGCATTAATGCACCTATCGATTCAAGAAAAAAAGAACCTAGAGCCCTGGGAGAAATGTACTTATCGAAGTTTAGTGAATAGGTCCCTAAGGCTCTTACCTTAAAATGCCCCACAATATTTGGTATACCTATTACTGAAGTGTCAAAAGGGGAGCTACTGCCGGAGTGGGTCCCAGTGGCCGGAATAGTGAGGCAAAAGTGAAGACGTAAACAGGGTCACAAGCAGGGTTGAGGGCAGGTCGCGAAGTGGCGTTGTCATGTCACAAGCAGAGAGCAAAGTGACATCATCAGGGTTACAAGCAGAGGTCAAAGGCAGGAAGAGGAACAGGACTGGGACAGGACTCAGGGACAAAACAGGAACCGTAGCACGTACAGTTAAAACCAGTATAAACAAGCACTTGAGTAGCAGCAAGGGGACGTTTATATAGGCAGATAGAGAGGATACAAATTCAGGGCAGGAGCAACAGCACTTAAGGGGTTAGTGACCATTAGTTTGTATTTTTTTATTATGATGCTGCCAACGGAGGACAAGGACAGTGACAGGGCAGAGGGAGAGACGTGGGAGAGCTGGAGTGGATAAGAATAAGACGGAGAAGCTATTCACTTATGCATTTTTTATGAGCCGTTTGTGAGTGCGTTCTTTTTTATCTACCTATTGTTATTAAAACGTATTACGCTATGTTCCTTTCTCTCTACCTTCTTTAAGTTGTTCACGGGTTGCTGTGGCAGTACACATCCCTGTCCCCAGTGTGACGCAGCACATGTAAACTTGAATAAGAATTGATGATCCAGGGCACTACGGATTTTTCAAAGGATTTATTATGTCAGAACAGCACGATGTTTCAACCTGCTATGAGGTCTTTTTCAAGTGACTGGCATGACCAGTCACTTGAAAAAGACCTCATAGCAGGTTGAAACGTCGTGCTGTTCTGACATAATAAATCCATTAAAAGTGCTATTAGCCACATTTGGTTAATAGCACTTTTACCCATTCCTATTGTTGGTACAGAGGGTGGGTGAAGCTTGTAGTTGCCCCAGGGTGGTATTTACGCCTTGCGTGAGGGTAGCGTGAGGGGTTAACCCCTTCGTTACTTTAGCAGTTGCAACTGCTAAGGTAATGAAGGGGTTGTCTTCTACTGACACCATCCCACAAGGCCTATACACCCACCCTGGGGCAACTACAAGCTTCACCCACCCCCTGTACCAACAACGATGCAGTGCCTCCTTTTTAACCGTTTCATTACCTTAGCGGTTAGCCACTAACCTAGATAGCCTAGATTTTGCAAAGGCTTTTGACACAGTTGATCATGTTATCCTGCTTAACAAACTCCAGAGCTCTGGAATAGGGAAACATGCTTTAAACTGGTTTCAGTCCTACCTATCAGGAAGATCCCAACATGTGGCTATCTCAGGCTCTAACTCCAACCCCCTGGATATCACCTGTGGTGTCCCGCAAGGCTCTGTTCTGGGGCCCCTACTCTTCTCAGTGTTCATTAATGATCTTCCCACAGCTTGTAAGGAAGCCTCAATACACATGTATGCAGATGACACAATCCTATATGCACACAGCCATAGCCTCTCTGACCTTCAACACATACTTCAGTCTGACTTTTTGAGACCCGAAAACTGGGGATCTCCAAGGGGTCCCCGCCGGCATTCGGTATCAATCCTGTACAGAAAGAAAAGGCTTTTATGAATCTTGCAATGTCTTTAGTGCCAGGGTGTAGCTGGGGACAAAATATTGCAAGATTTTAAAGTTCGATATGCTTATCACTGTTTAGTGAATAGCTATTACTGGCATAACAAATGCGATTTGGGGCGTTTTTGGCTTGTCGGATTACTTTTTTGCTTCAGAGTGTTAAAGGTCGTTGAAAAGCCGTTATAGCACAATACTGCACTGTTATCACTGTTTAGTGAATAGCAAAGCAGGCAGTATCACGCTATAAGGGCATTTATCAAACATTAAACCACTTATCAATGTTTAGTGAATAGGCCCCTAAGACTCTTGCTTTAAAGACAGATTCACCTTTCACTGACTTCCCAACCAGGCTATACCTGTTTCCGAGTCCAAGATTTCTGCTTCAAAGTTTGATATCCATTTTCTTGTTCCCACAGTTTTTAGTATATCTATTACTGATTCTCAGCCTCCTACTTCAGAGACAAGCATTTCAGTACCTGATATAATCTGTGCCGATTCTATGGCACCCACTTAAAAGACAAGTGCACTTACTGTATTTCTGATTTCCCTGCAGTATCTGATGCATCTTTTGCTGGTTCTATGCCCTCCACTTCAAAGACAAGTTTGTCACTCACAAATTCCCTGGCATCTGCATTGATGCATCCAGACACCCAACTGCCCCAAGGTACTAGCCTCCTACTTGTGGCCATTCCAATGGCAGAAAACTATTTAGTCACCTCAACTGTCACATATAAGTGGCTATGTATAACTGGACTAGACTTTGAAAAGAGGATTGTATCTGAGCCTTTCATAGAGCCCCCTTCACTCACTGTCCTTTGACCAGATTCAACCTGTGGCAGAGCAGTCTTATGATCGTTTGCATGCTGATCAGAGTAATAAAATTACTTCACTATAACTTTTGCCTTATGATTCTGACCAACCCTCTGCTTCTTACTTCGTACTCGGGAACTCCTATGGAGAAATTCGGATCCATCTTTCGGCCTCATGACGAGCTTATACAGCCTGTGACCGAGTCTCCAGCTTTGCTACCACTCTGCATGTCCAAGTATTCCGACTTTCGACTGAGCAGCAAGTCTTAGGGGGCTATGCACTAAGCAGCACGTTTTTGCGCCCGCTTGGAATATTTTTGCTCAGCCGTTACAATATGCCTGATCGCCCGAGCTTCCCCCCCCCTGCTATCGCGCTTAAACATGTAAAGCGCGATAGCTGATAGAAAAAAAAGCCACCTGTAAGAACTGCATTGAGATGCTGCATCTCCATGCACGGCTCTTACAGGCGCTCGTGAAGCATAAATATACATTTTTATAATAGTGTACATGTGTAGGGGGTCTCCTGAGTTGAACTGTATTAGTTTCAGGCTCGGGGAACCCCTACTTCATGAGATAAAGGCCCCGTTATGGAGTGCCGGTATCCCCTGTGCTTTTAAAGGTCCCACGTCACGTGACTGGGGGCTTTAAACGCTACAAGGCAAATTGTGCTATGTAATGTTTTTTATTTGGGCCTGTTTTTTTAATCCTTCACCATTGGTAAATCATGCCCATATTATATGAGCATGATGTACCCACCCGCTGTATCAATGAATGGGTGAAGGGTGGGGGTAGTTGCCTGGGGAGGGTGGTTTGGCCTCCTGGGTGGGTAGTGGCAGAGGGTGGGTTAACCCCTTAATTACTATAGCGGTTATTATCCATATCTGGATAATAGTTATTTTGGCCATTACTGTACTGTATGTCTTTGGGGGGGGGGGTGTATTTATTGAAATATAGTCCATGTTTTATTTTTTTAAATACAGGAATGGCACCGCAGGCCAGCTGGGACCCACGGGGACCACTCAAGGACCCACGGGGACCACCCGGATGCCCACGGGGACCACCTGAGGACCCACGGACACCTGCGGGGAAGAACCGGGGGCCCCACAGCTGTGGGGGACCCGCAGGGACCACCCGAGGGCCCCCAGACACCTGTGGAAACCATCCGAGGGCCCCCAAACACCCATGGGAACCACCCGAGGGCCCCCAGACACCCAAGGGGATGACCCGGGGACCCCGTTGGGGCCCACGGATACCCGTGGTGACCACCGGAGACACCCGTTGGCCTGTAATATTAATCCTGTGTGTAAAGAAATAAATGTTGGTTTTATGTGGGGGCATAGGGGGTGGGTTGTGTATTGGTGTTTATTAAATATTATAATGGTTTATTGGGGACCTAAGAGGTGGGTAGTGGGGCTGTTGTGTATTTTTTTTTATTGTGGGTAGCGGGGGTGGGTGAAGGGGGTATTGTCCCAAAGGATGGGTGTTTAGGCCTACCGGGTGGGTAGTTGGGGAGGGTGGATTAACCCCTTAATTACTATAGCGTTTACTAACCGCTAAGGTGATTAAGGGGTTAGGGGACATTAGATTGTCTTTTTTTATTGTTCTGTGTTGTTTGTAGCAACGGAGGACATGGACGGTGATGAGGATGAGGACGGCCTTCATCGTGGCAGTCTGGCAGGGGTGATTGCAAGATTTATTTACTTTATTTATGCTGCTTAATGTTGTATTTTAATGGGCAAATGCACTATTATTCATATCTGGATAATAGTAATTTTGCCCATTACTGTACTGTATGTGTTGGGGAGTGGGGGTGTATTTATTTTAAAGTATTGTTTATTTATTGTGGGGCACACGATTAGTACCGCAGGCCAGCGGGGATCCCCGGATTCCCGCAGGGATCACCCTAAGGGCCCCGGACTCCCGCAGGGATCACCTGGGGACTCCCGTGGGGATCAGCTGGCCTGTTGTATTAATGGTGTCCTTGGAAAAAGGTAAACAAAGATTTTCGACAAAACAAAGACTTATCCCTGTTTAGTGAATCCCGCTGACTGGCAAAAAACGGCGCATTTTGCCGGTTTTTGCCTTATCGGACGTGCTTATCTCACAGGGCTGAAAAAATGACTTTTAAGGCCGATAATGCGCTGTTATCACTGCTTAGTGAATCGAGCAGCAGACTGTATCGGCCTTAAAAGCCTCTTTGCGCTATTAAAGCAGTTATCACTGCTTAGTGCATCGCACCCACAGTGAGCACCCACATCAGAACTCTGAAGAACCTTCTTCTAGAACATAAGGGGCTGCTATACACCATACATCACATGATGGGAAGGGGGAGAGTAACCTGAGTTAGCACACAGAGTTAACCTATTAAGGCAATCAACCCTGTACAACCCTAGTAGTCCCAAAGAGGGGGCTAAATAGGGTAATCTTGACCATCCACCTTTATGACACAAGGTTTCCCTTCAATTCAACAGCAATGCTCTATTTACATAGGTCCTGTCTCTGTTTCACCTTGGAGTGGGAAGGACAGACTTGATAGGCCAAGAGATAATGCTGACTATGTCACCTCAATGGGACCAAGGTCACTTCTGACTGTTAGAAGTTTCTATTATTCTCTATACATCACATAGTACAAGTCAGACCAGAAAGATCTGGTTCATTTCAATTAGTTTCCTTTGAAATGTATGAAGAAAACAATCCTGTCCTTAGACTGTAGATAATTCAGACTTACAATACCAACAGTAGATGAGGTACCATAAAGTGTTTAAAACAAGGAATGGTAGTTTCATCTTTCTTCGCATGAGCTGGGACCAACCCAGAAAGAAATCCCCAAAGAAATCTGCATATGGTTGAAGAGGCTGGTCTTCTTGATACACGCAGACAAACTTTGCTTTTTAGATGTTTCCTGTCCAGTTACATAACCGCCTGGATTTTCTCATCATGTCACCTGATTTTACACATCATTTTCACAATGGCTCAGCCGTGAACTCACATTATTTTGAAACGTTACCTCATGCTGAAAGGAAAAGTACAGCCTACTATTAATTTCTAATTAAATAGATAATTTATCTAGTAAGAACAGGGTGCGTTAGACAGTGATGACAAACCTTTTGAGCAAAGAGTGCCAAAAATTAAGCTTACCTTGAGGTATTTTGACAGAAGAGTTTATTTGCCTTGTTTTCTTGTGCAATAGTTGCTCCGGCATGGTTTCTGCAAATCCGTGACCCTGGGTCTATCAGTAGTATGATGAAATGCAATGCATGCTGAGCTAGTTTACTCATTGAGGTGGTTCATGTGCATAGGTTAAGCCAAATATTGGTCACCAATCAGAGCCTTGAGAAAGCGCGCATGCGCTGAACGTACATCGGCATGTTGAGGCACTGAACAAATAGTAGAAAGGATGTCAGTAATATACTTTTGCGATTATACGAGGAAAGTGGTTCCTGTCACCACATTATAGAATTACAACTCTCATACATCCAAGCTCTGTCACTGTTCATTTTTAGATGTTGTTTCTTTTTAATTTGTATGTCGGTTGCCCGGAGGGTCTGAGGATAAAGGTCGTTTGAGGCCTGTAGCATACCTCCAATAGACTAGGAGGCCAGTCATTTGAATTAACATAGTATCAGGCGGCTGATACTTTGTAACTAATTGTCAAGTCTACATCCATATACTATATGCTGACACTTATGTATCGCTCATGCTGTCACTTCAGTAAAAATACTGCTGAAAGATTGCATGCAATATCCAGGTCTGACAACTTATTTCACTGACCAGATTTGGGATATTATTTCAGTCTCCAGCACTGCAAGGTAATATACTTTAAATGGTGGCAAAATATCATATAGTTATCAAAGTTTAATCTATCCACCTACAAACATCCTGAGATCTGGACACAGACCTCATCCAACCTTAACTACTGCAAGGTGTTATACCTGTGTGAGTGGTATTGTAATATATACTGATGTACGGTCCATCCACACTTGGACACCGCACAACCTAGGATTCACAAAGGTGTGCCTGATCACCCAAAGAAGCACAGTCAGCATATGGGGTTGTTCCTACTGTAACCCCTCCATTAACTACCTCAGACTATCCTGTTACTGCTGAGGCGGGGGCTTGAGTTCTACTCCCTTTTAGTGCTGCGTGTATTTACCAGCTGAACATGTGATCATATGTCAGACAAACCGGGCACAACACCAGGGTAGTTATAATAATTTTATGAACAATAGAACAGGTATAAACACAACTCTTTAAACCATCACGTGACCCTCGCTGGTTGTGGATCACCACAGCACAATTGTTACACTTGCAGTAAACCCCCAGCTCTGCACAATTCTTAGTATTGGAGAGTCTTATGTTACCCCTGACAACCCTGTGTCATAGAGAATCCTGGTATATGTGCTAGCACATAACGTTGGAGCTCATGGTGGTTAGTGTGGTACCGTGGCAGGCCTGTGTTTCGCAAAAGCTTCAGTACCCCTTATACTTGTCTTGGTGATGAAGATCCTCTTTGTAGTTACTCACTGTTTCCTAAGACTGTGATTATACCAAAAATCGCCCGTGGTGTCTCCTGTAGAGACACCACACCGCTCAAAAACAAGTGTTATACATACCTGAAAACTGCTTATACCAAATTCAACTGTCTCCCCGCTTGCTACTGCAAAGCAGGAGACAGTTGAGGAGACAGGCAAATTTGTTTTCAAACAGCGACAGCCACGTCACATGACGCAGCCGTCCAATCACAGTGAAGTTCAGTACACCAATCATGTTCCTCCAAAATCTAACCAATGAAAATCCTAGAAAAAATTTACCTCAGGATTTTATACAAAATACAGTTTCTTTATTGAAAAGCCTTTATAGGAAATACCTTGAAGAACATACCATACACATTGAAGAACATAGATAATTGACTGACTTAATTAATTATTTAAAAAAATAAAAAAGTAATTAATTAAATTATTTTTAATTATCATTTGTTTGTGTACCTCCAAAAGTCATCATTTGTACAAACGGATTTTCCATGAACCACAGCCACATCATGTTCTCTTGATTCTCCATGTTTGTTTTGCTGAATCCTGTGAGGAATTGGGGAACAGGAAGTGTGGTACAGGAAGTGAAATCTGAGCATGTCTCCCCTGCAGTCGCTTGCTAAATCTCTTGTGCATGTGCACATGTAGCTCTGCAGCGTCACTACTTATAAGCCACAGATAAGCGCTGCTACACTGAAGCTCTTGGTATAATCATAGCCTAAGGCCCCGCTCACACTGCGCACTACACGACGTGCGCGTGCTTACATGCGCGCACACGTTCCTCATAGTTTCCCATTTGCCAATGGTAGTGTTCAGTCTTGAAACTACCAGTGGCGGCGAAGTACAGCGTTGACGCGGCTGCACTAGCGGGAGACATGTGAACCTGTGATTTCTGGCTGCAGCAGCATGACGTGTATTTCAGCAGCCAATCAATGTAACGTAAACATTGAAAGGCCCAACCCATGTCTGCACGAGAGCACAAAATAAACTTTCTCACATTGTGTATTCATTTCATTGTGAAAGCAGCAATTGTGAATTGTTTAAGACGATTTATTATTGTCACTATTTATATACATACATAGTATTATTATAGTTACTACAGTTTATAACTATATATATTTTATAGCTGTCTAAATATCGTTTTTTTTTATTTTGAAAAAAATTCATATTGACTGTAATATTTTTTTTTTACAATGGATAATTCTGCTACCGAGCAACTGATATCGGAGATATATCAGCGTGATGCGTTGTGGAACCAGCGCAGTCGTGCTTACCATGATCGTTACGTTAATGACAAATTGTGGCGAGAGATTGCAGAGATTTTGTCCATGCCAAGTAAGTCTATATTTTATTGATTGATTATATATATAAAGTGTTGACTGTTGACTTTTACAAAAATACACAATGGTAAAAGATGCACAATACTTTATAGCAATATACCTTGAAATACATATCAAAATCACATTTACCCAGGGGGTGGTCTCTGGTGTGGCTGGTGGGTGCATGAGGTGGGTGGGGTGGGGTGTGGTGGACACTAGGTGTGGGCTGTGGCGTGCCACAGGGCCCCCCGCATTCACCCATCATTCTGACTCAGATTAAACATGGTGTAATCTCAACTGTGAAATGTAAGGTAAATTAAATACTGCGTTCATAACAAAGAATACATCTTCTCAAATGTATTTCTGTCAAATAGTGTTCAACCGTGTCCTTTATGTAATATTTTATTTTTTGTTATCTTTGTTGTAGTTAACAGTTTGAAGTCCAGGTGGAAGAATCTGCGTGTTTCTTTCCGGCGCGAATTGAAAAAGATCAGGCCAGTGCGTTCTGGTGATGCAGGACCCAGCAGCATGAATCGCCCATCTTCCTGGCCTTTTTTTTCCCAGCATGATTATTCCTTAAGGAACAGATGACGCCAGCAGTCACAGATTCAAACCTTGAGCGATCATCACCGTCACCACCGCCCCAAACTCAGATTACGGTCTATTCACCATCTTTGTCTAGCCCTTCAAGTTCTTCCCAGGGCATTGAAGATGCTTTTGAAGTGGATCAGGATTCCATTATGTATTCTCAGACATCCTTGGACACGAGTACTGGGGGTGAGGTGTCTGACGCTGTATGTGAAATCTTCTCCTCCAGCGCGCCAACGGCAAAGAAGAAGAAAGTTTCAAGCAATTTTAACAAGGAAATGCTCGCCAAACAAGATGAAAATCATGGAAAATGTGTTCAAAGGCCCATTAGATTCCAACATGGATTTTGTTAAAAGCCTAGTACCATTTATGAAAACCCTGTCTCCTGCAAGAAATTTGCGACTCAGACAGGAACTGCAAGCATATGTCTTGATGGCAGTAGAAGAGGAGGAGGAGTTTTTGAAACCCCTGTAATTTGTGTATTTTGAAGAACACCTAGTTAAAAAGTTTGAATTGTTTTGTGTGAGTGTAAAGTTCAACATTTGCATTCTAATTTGTTTTGCGTTAATAAAGTCTTTTATATTTTGCATTACTTGTATGTGCAATTTATTTTACATAACGTGTTCAATATGTAAACATTGAACTCAATAGTATACATAATAATTTTTCTGTGTGTGTCAGTCAGTCAACCGGCCTGTGTGTCCGTCAGTCTCTGTGTGTATCACTCAGTCGGTCTGTGTGTCTGTCAGTCTGTGTGTGTTCGTCAGTGTGTGTGTGTCCGTCAGTCAGTCGGTATGTGTGTCTGTCAGTCTTTGTGTGTGTCAGTCAGTATGTCTGTGAGTCTGCGTGTTTGTGTGTGTTTCAGTATGTGTGTGTGTCACTCACTGTCTTTCCTCTCCACCCACCGACGTATTTGATGGGCTCTTGTGGCATCAATTACGTTTTGTTTTTTTGTTTCAACGCAACTGATTATCCTTGTCAATGTCAGATGTTAATAATATGTAGATGCCACTAAAAAAGACTTTATTTACAATACAGTATATAAATAATACAACAGTTTTATTACATATTTTCAATCTTTTTTTAAAGCAATTGGAGTAGTACAGTTTAGTCAATCACATATGTCAAACAGATTCAACAGAAGAACATTTAGAAGGACGACGTTCCTATTAAGTGATTTAAAGAAACCGAAATTCCCTAACATTCTTACATTCTCATAACTCTTGTTACAGAGACTCATAAACAGACTACCTGTAATATACCTAAATACTAGTTTGCCATGGTACAGCGCCATCACCATTAAAATAATCTTTAAAAGAATTGCGCACGTTTTTAGCCATACCACTAGTTGAATTATTTACCCTGTTTCTGAGAAGATGGTTAGCTGAAGGAGGAGCAGTAGACGCCTTCATGACTGCCTTCCAAATCTATGTAATATACAGTAGCCACACAATTAACAATTCTCTTAGCATTTGGCACATTTGTTTCTATAGCTTTCAACAGTATTCTCCATTTCGCAGTCATGATGCCGAATTCCCACTCCCCGCACCGTCTTGCTCTGGAAAGTCTATCTTAATATATAAAATCAAAAGGTTAGTGCTATCTGCGGTGAATCTGATTGGTCCTCAGCCTCTGGCCAATCAGATTGGTGGGTCTGATGTCATCCAACTGCCACTGTCTTCCCCCTCGGCCACACACACACACACACACACACTCTCCCCCCCCATCACACTCACTCACCACCCTCCCTGGCGCTCACTCACCTCCCTCTCCGGCGCTCACTCACCTGCCTCCCAGGCGTTCACTCACCTGCCTCCCCGGCGCTCCCTCACCTCCCTCTCCGGCGCTCACTCACCTCCCTCCCCGGCGCTCACTCACCTCCCTCCCTGGCGCTCCACTCACCTCCCTCCCCGGCGCTCCACTCACCTCCCTCCCGGCGGGGGAACAGGCAGTGGCCAGGCAGCCTGCAGCTGCCTCGCGGCACCTAAGATGACGGTGCACGGAAGGACCCCCTTCCTCCCTCGCGGTGCCGAGTGCTAAGATGGCGGCGCCCGGAAGTAGAGGTAGGTGTCGCGTGTGTGTTGCTCTCCCACTACCCCCCTCCCCCCAGAGCACGCTCTCTATGGCTCAACATCCCCGAGGAGGAGGGCGGCAGGGAGTTAATACCTCCTTTGTGCCACCGGGAGTCGGCGGAGGCCACGAGTGGGGAGAGAACCAGTGGCAGCCCGAGGAGCGCGGCATGCTGGCAGGTAAGGAAATGCAGGGGGAGGAATCCATGCCTTTGACGCCCCCCCCCCTGCCTTTGACGTCCCCCCTGCCTTTGACGCCCCCCTGCCTTTGACGCCCCCCCCTGCCTTTGACGCCCCCCTGCCTTTGATGCCCCCCCTGCCTTTAACACCCCCCGCCTTTGACACCCCCCACCTGCCTTTGACGCCCCCCCTGCCTTTGACGCCCCCCCTGCCTTTGACGCCCCCCCTCCTGCCTTTGACGCCCCCCCAGCCTTTGATGCACCCCCTGCCTTTGACGCCCCCCTGCCTTTGACGCCCCCCCCTGCCTTTGACGCCCCCCTCCTGCCTTTGACGCCCCCCCTGCCTTTGACGCCCCCCCTGCCTTTGACGCCCCCCCTCCCTGCCTTTGATGCCCCCCCTGCCTTTGATGCCCCCCCTGCCTTTGATGCCTGCCCCCCCTGCCTTTGACGCCCACCCCCCTGCCTTTGACGCCCGCCCCCCCTGCCTTTGACGCCCACCCCCCCTGCCTTTGACGCCCGCCCCCCCTGCCTTTAATGCCCCCCCCTGCCTTTCACTCCCCCCCTGCCTTTCACGCCCCCCCTGCCTTTCACGCCCCCCCTGCCTTTCACGCCCTCCCTCCCTGCCTCCGGGCAACGCCGGGTATATCAGCTAGTAATGAAATATTTCTTGTTCCTTGGATATTCGTTGTCTGCTGTAGGGCTTCATGATGTATGTGAGCAAAGCGTAGGCCTCATCCGCTAACAGTACATGCGGCAACAAGATGTTTGTTGTAGTTTGTGGCAAACTTTGGTCCTGAGGCAACTCTAGGGTCTTGCTTTAATGAGTTTATACAATAATTACGCTCTGAAAACACCACCATCACTTTGTTTCCCAAAAGCTCCCACATCGATTGCTATACCTTTATATTTTGTGTCTGCTACAGCTTGCAAAACTACAGAATGAAAGTGTTTGTAATTGTAAAACATAGTGCCTGCATTTTTGGGGTTTTTAATGCGGATGTGTTTACCATCTATAGCACTAACACAATTTGGAATTTGGTGGTATAATAATCTTTGGCCACTGCACTCAAGTTTTCAACGGTGGGAAATGGCATATGTATTGCTTGTAATGCATTGTGAATAGCATCGCAGGTCTCATAAACAATTTTTCCTATGGTAGAGCTACCCATCATAAAAGAAAAAGCCAGTGCATGAAATGACGTTCCAGTAGAAAGAAACCTGTAAAAAGGAAAAACAAACAAGGTTCATGAAATTATCAAGGATTGTCTACATCATTAGTACATAGATTACATAGGTCACTGGTTTTGCACATTATTTTTTGGTTCTAAAACAAAAATAATTAAATATTTTATACAACACTACACAAATCACCATTCCCCATCTCTCTCCTCCTCAACCACCCCTTTTGTTTATCTCCCCCCCTCCTCCTCCAACTACCCCTCTATTTTGACAAGCTGTGCCACCTGTATATCTCCTATTCTCAACCCCCCTTCCCCCCAACACCTTTGGTACATAAAAATAAAATACCAGATAGATGCGTACAGATAGACACAGACAAACAAAGACAGACATACAAGTAGACACATACAGCTACAAGTACACAGGTGGACAAAGAAAGATACAATTATAGATAGGCACACACAGGTACAGATACACACACAAACTCTCCCCCTCGTATGTCACATTACGACAGATTATACTTTGAATAGATCCATAGTTTGAGCATCACATGGAATTACATTTAGCAACATATAATAATCACAACCAACCTCAATGTTAACATGAGCCTTTCTTGTGCGAGAATTGGTTCTTCAAAATTCTTCTGGATAGAGTTAATTTGGTCTTTTATTTTTGACAATATATAATCAAATGTTGCTGGTTTCATTCGCATATATTCAGAAATTTTGCATTCATGCTGACGCAAGTTCACATACAAGTGTCAAATTCTCCCATTTTAGCGCGGTTTCTATTAATGGGGTGGCGCTTAATCTGTCGTCTAGACATAAGAGCACATTTAAAGTACACATTGTCCATGCAACATAACAATGCCATCTTTACTTCACTCGGCACCTCCATCTTTGTTTTTGTTTCTATGAAGGCAGGATATGACATGTACAGGATGTAGCCTTCTGTCGGACCATCCCGTCTGCTGGGGATGATCACACATCACCCAGCAGACAGAGGCGCTCACGCTGCAACGTCAAGCCCCCAGTGTGAATGCGGCCTTAGGCTAGAGGCTGATGATCCCCTGATACTTTGCTCAAAGAGCCTGTATTCAGACTGGCCAGCCTGCTGCTGCAGCTGCTGTCTGCTGCTGCTTAGGCTAAGGCCCCGGTCACGCCGCTGTAACGCGCGCCCACGCTTTTGGCGGCGCGTTCAGCCGATTCCCCGGTCTGCAGCTCACTGCAGGAGGAGAGACCGGGGGGGGGCGTGGCGGAGGAGTGACGGAGGCGCGGCCATGACGTCACCCGGCAGGTTCGCCCTCATTGGCTGAACCGTCGGGGGGCGTGCCTAATCGCTCGACGCGAGTCCTGCTCTCAATTCTCAATTCTATTGAGAGCAGGAGTAGCTCTCACGCGAGCGCTGCGGCCCCCCCTAGCAGCGGGCCTGGCGCCATTGCGGGGAGGGCTCTCGTGCACGCTGTAGTAGGCAGCGGGGGCAAGGCCTTACTGCTGTGGCTGCTGCTCTGTCTGCTACTGCTTACTGCTACTGTGTCATGGGTGCTCACCACAAACAGGACGGGACCACGAGGCTGAGGTGGGGATGTTAGTGACCACCGACCTACAACTGCGTAACCGCGTCTGGATTGCAGAGTCGAAGTCGTGTAGCTGGGTCAGGGTAGGAGAGGTCAGAGTGGTCATAATACTCGCTGTGGTCTGGGGTTGGAGAAGTCGGATGGTCGTGGTACTCGCCGTGGTCTGGGGTTGGAGAAATCGGATAGTCGTTGTGCGTAGCCGGGGTCCAAGAATACAAAAGGTGGGGGTCCAAATACATGCCGAGGTCAAAGGTCACAGAAGGCAGAGGTCCAGGTACAGTCAGGGGTCAGGTTCATTGAGAGACAGCAGGCAGGATGCACAAGGCAAGGAAACAGCAGGTTGCTTGAGGCAAGAACAAGTCACAAAACTATGGTTGTGCTCAGCCAACTTGGAAGAGGGCTGACTAAGCATACAAGGCAAGAGATCAGTCCAGTTGCCCTGGGTATCCGAAATGAAGCAGCAGATGAACTGTTCAAGTGATTGGTTTGTCCGCTCCGTCTGACCATTAGTTTTAGGATGATAGCCGGAAGAGAAGTGAAGAGAAATCCCGACTGTTTGCAAAAGGCCCGCCAAAATGTAGAAATAAATTGAGATTCTCGATCCGACACAATAACTTGGGGAATCCCATGAAGACGGAAGACCTCCTTGACGAAAAGTTTCCATAATTTGAGGGCATTGTGTAGGCCCTTGAGGGGAATTAAATGATCCTGCTTAGAAAACTGGTCGACCACCACCAGAATGGTATTCCTGCCTTTGGATACGGGTAATTCTATGATGCAATCCATGGAAAGATGAGTTCATGGGCGATCCGGAATCAGGAGGGGTTGCAGCAACCCTGATGGCCTGTTATGGAGAGTCTTGTTTTGGGCACATGTCGAACATTTGGTGACAAATTCCTTTATGTCTTTACGTATCCCGGGCCACCAAAAGGTCAGTCCCAGGAGGTTGATAGTTCTAATTGTATCTGGGTGTCCGGAGCTTTCAGATGAGTGACCCCATTCCATCACCTTGCTGGAACTTCGAGACCCTCCAGCAGGGCCGCCAACAGAAATCATGGGGCCCGGGACAAATGAAAGGAGCAGGCCACCCCCCCCGAACCCATAGCGCACCTACCACGAAAAAATATCTTTTAGCGCGCAACTTTTACTTAACTGTTTTCTTATTGTGATACAAAAAAAACATTGCAATGCAACCTGTTTATTTTTATATTTTCAACAAAAGACATGTGACAGCCTGCCTGGGTGGGTGTGTGGGTGAATGACAGTGACTGGGTGGGTGAATGACAGTAGAATGACAGTGGGTGGGTGAATGACGGTGGGTGAATGACAATGGGTGGGGGAATGACAGTGGGTGAATGACGGTTGAATGACAGTGGGTGGGTGGGTGAATGACAGTGGGTGGGTGGGTGAATGACAGTTGGGTGAATGACAGTGGGTTTGAATGACAGTGGGTGGGCGGGTGGGTGAATGACAGTGGGTGTGAATGACAGTGGGTGGGTGGGTGAATGACAGTTGAATGACAGTGGGTGGGTGAATGACAGTGGGTGGGTTAATGTTGAAGGTGGGTGGGTGAATGACGGTTGGGAGACAGTGACTGGGTGGGTGGGAGACCGTGTCTTGGACAGTGACTTTGACAGTGACTGGGTGGGTGGGAAACAGTTACTGGGTGGGTGGGAGACAGTGGCTTGACAGTGACTGGGTGGGTGGGCATGATAGATAATGACACTAGACGGTTGACAGTGACTGGATGGGAGACAGTGACTGGGTAGACAGTGACTTGGGAGACAGTGACCTGTCAGGGACTTGACAGTGACTTAGACAGTGACTGGGTTGGTGGGTGGGAGACAGTGACTGGGTGGGTGGGTTACTTTACAGTGACTGGGTGGGTGGGAGACAGTGACTGGGTGGGTGAGAGACGGTGGGTGGGTGGATGACAGTGACTGGATGGGAGGGAGACAGTGACTGGGTGGGAGGGAGACCGTGACTGGGTGACAGTGACTGGGTGGGAGAGAGTGACTTGGTGACATTGACAGGGTGACAGTGGGTCGTGGGAGACAGTGACTGGGTGGGAGAGTGACTGGGTGACAGTGACTGGGTGGGTGGGAGACAGTGACTGAGTGACTGGGTGGGAGACAGTGACTGGGTGGGTGACAGTGACTGGGTGGGTGACAGTGACTGGGTGGGTGACAGTGGGTGACAGTGACAGTGGGTGGGTGGGGGTGACTTACCTTGACCAGGTGGGTGGAGCTTGCTGCTGGACGCTTTCCTCTCCTGCCCCCGATATCCCCGCGGCAGCTGCCCGGGACGGGAGGTGGGCTTGGGGGCGCGGGAGGTGGGCTCGGAGGGGAGGGGGCGGCACCGGAGGTGGGCTCGGGGGGAGCGCAGAAAGCTGGCTGTGGGGGAAAGCGGGGGGGAAGCAGGCCGCAAGAGGAGCTGGTCCTTCCCCCTCCGTCCCACGTTGGGAGCGGGTAGGGGAGATGCGGGCCGCACGAGGAGCTGGTCCTTCCCCCTCCGTCCCACGTTGGGAGCGGGTGGGGGAGATGCGGGCCGCACGAGGAGCTGGACCTTCCCCCTCCGTCCCACGTTGGGAGCGGGTGGGGGAGATGCGGGCCGCACGAGGACCTGGTCCTTCCCCCTCCGTCCCACGGGAGCGGGTGGGGGAGATGCGGGCCGCACGAGGAGCTGGTCCTTCCTCCTCCATCCCACATTGTGGGGGGAGGGAGCGTGAGGGGAGCAGGCCCTGCTTGCCCTGCGCATGCGCGCCGGGACTGCGGGGGAATTGCCGCCATTTTTTTTAAAACGTTTATATTTTTTTATTTATTTAATTAACTGGCGCCTGACCGCACAGGGGAGCCAGATGGTCGGGCCCCCCTGACCCACGGGGCCCGGGACACCAGTGCCCTTTCTCCCCCCGCTGTTGGCAGCCCTGCCCTCCAGAATATCAGACTGACCTTGTGCGATATCTTTTAAAGCGTCAAAAGTATTTGCGGAGATTATACAAGATGGGGGAAGTATGGTTTCTCGGTCCTCAGCCTTGTCTTGCATGAGAAATTGACGAGCGAGAGTGTCTGCCTTCATGTTTTTAAACCCTGGTAAATATGAAATAATAAAATTGAAGCGAGAGAAAAAATGTGACCATCGGGCTTGTCGCAACCCTAGGCGACGTGCACCTTCAATGTAGAGAAGGGTCTTATGGTCCATCAGACTAGTAACAGGATTTGATAAAGTCCTGTGGGACGAAACATGTCGGTGTGTGGGCTGTGTTTCTGTCCCTGTGCATTTATCCAATAAATCACCCTCAGTTTTAGCACGGAGTTGTGCCCTTCATTCATTTTTTCTACAGGATTCTCCCTGCAGACTTCTACTTCAGCTGTGCTCCTTGCTTCTCTACACTCTGGTTCTTCTGATCAGGACTGCACGCAGTGGAACTTCGCCTGGATGGATTTCGTTTCCCTATACACTCAATGGAAAGGTAATGGGCAGTAGCCCTCATTCAATGTTACCTTGGTCCCTATTTAGGGAAGTGTATATGTGAAGGGGGGTAAGCAGGGTAAACCATATCTGCGGTAGTTGCGCTGACTGACCGCTAGGTCCCATGTTCATGTCCCCCCTTGACCTAGTATTATATACATGCTGGAATTATTCATAGCAGTTCCCATCTACTTATATGCTGAAATACAGCTTGTGAGTCTATACACTTGTATGAGCGTCAATCTTTACGTTTATTCATGTTTTTAAACCCTGGTAAATATGAAATAATAAAATTGAAGCGAGAAAAAAAATGTGACCATCGGGCTTGTCGCAACCCTAGGCGACGTGCACCTTCAATGTAGAGAAGGGTCTTATGGTCCATCAGACTAGTAACAGGATTTTCAGTGCCCTCGAGCAAATGTCTCCATTCCCCCAAGGCCATTTTGATGGCCAATAGTTCTTGGTTGCCAACGTCATAGTTCTGTTCGGCGGGTGAGAACTTCTTGGAAAAGAAGGCATAAGGGTATAGTTTGGCTTGTGGAGTCTTCCTTTGGGACAACACTGATCCGGCTCCGACATCAGAAGCATCCACCTCAAGGGTAAAGGGCAACCCCGGATCAGGATGCACAAGCATGGGGGCTGATAAAAAGGCTGTTTCAGCTTCTCAAAAGCGTGGATGGCTGCAGGAGGCCACAGTGCTGGGTCGGCTCCTTTCTGCGTCAATGGGCGCTACTACCACCGAAAAGTTCTGTATGAACCTCCGATAGTAATTGGCGAAGCCTAGGGACCGTTGTATGGCTTTCAGGGTTGCGTGAAGAGGCCAATCTATAACCTCTTTCATTTAGGCTAGGTCCATGGCCAGACCTGTGTCAGAAATGATGTAGTCTAGAAAGGACATTGTGGTCTGGTGAAACTGACACTTCTCCAATTTTGTGAATAGGTGATTCTCCCACAGACGTTGTAGTACCTGTTTGACGTGGCCAGGATGCTCGTGTGCCGTCTTGGAGAAGATTAGTATATCATCTAAATAGACAATGACGTACTGATCGAGAAGATCCCTAAAAACCTTGTTAACAAAGTCCGGTAATACTGCGGGGCATTACAAAGGTCGAACGGCATGACAAGGCATTCGTAATGTCCATCCCAGGTGTTAAACAATGTGTTCCACTCATCAACCTGTCGAATTCTTATCAGGTTGTAAGCTCCTCGTAAGTATAGTTTGGTGAAAATGGTGGAACCCTGGAATCTGTCGAAAATTTCGGTAATAAGTGGTAAAGGGTACCGGTTATTAATTGTGATTTTATTAAGTCCCCGATAATCAATGCATGGTCTGAGAGATCCATCTTTTTTCTTAACAAAGAAAAACCCTGCACCTGCAGGGGATGAAGACTTCCAGATAAAACCCCTTTGTACATTCTCTTGGATGTATTCTTTCATGGCTTTGGTCTCTGGAAGTGACAATGGGTAGGAACATCCTTGCCGTGGTGCTGAGCCGGGCAGTAGATCAATGGGACAGTCGAATGGCCGTTGGGGTGGCAACACCTCGGATTGAGCATTATTGAATACGTCCTGAAATTCAGAGTAAATTGTAGGTAGAAGAGCAGTTACCTGGTTGGGTACTGAGGCCCCGCATAGGCCTTTGGATGGCACGGAGCAGTTCTGCAGGCAGTGAGGACTCCATTGGAAAGGTTGTGTTTCTGTCCAGTCTATCCGAGGGTTATGTAATTGAAGCCACGGGAGTCCCAGGATGATGTCGACGGTAGGAGTATGGATGACATCCAATGAGATCCTTTCGGTATGAAGTCCTCCTGTGTGCAACTGGAATGGAACAGTTTGAAGAGAGATAAAGGCGTGTTGTAAGGGACGGCCGTCAATAGCTCCAGACCTATTGGGTGACTTTTGCGTACCAAAGGGATTTTATTTTTCTCTGCAAATCCCTGGTCAATAAAATTCCCACCTGACCCAGAGTCCAGAAAGGCCCGAGTGGAGGCCTTGAAAGTATCACCGGTAAGTGTGATGGGTATCAGAAGCATGGTTTGGCATCTTGGGAGGGGAGACAGATAGAGTTCCCAGTGTGACTCTCCTGGGTCTCACAGGAACTTTGGCGTTTCCCGACATATGGGGACAGGAAGTTACCTGGTATCAGACATTACTGCAATAAAGACAGAGTCCGGCATTACGTCTGCATTGTTTTTCACCGGGCGAAAGTTTGTTGCCTCCGAGCTGCATGGGTTCTTCCAAGTCCGTAAAAGGAGGATTAAAGGCCCCTGTGTAATGGTCGTGGAGAGATTGCATCCCTTGCTTACCATGATTTATTTCGGCCTTTCTATCCTGTAACCTCAGATCCACTCGGATGCATAGGCTGATGAGTTACTCTAGTTCTATGGGGTGTTCCAATGCGGCAAGTTCATCATTAAGGTTCTTGGACAGACCCTATGGAAGAACCAGGCGCTTACCTTAAGTGACAGAATTTCAGAAGAGCGATGAAACCAATTATTGTGGTTATTTGCTAATGATGCGGAGTTGTTCTTGCGATCCCTTTTGCTTCTACCCCTAATAAAGGGATGATCCAAAGCCCTTATAGAAACGTATATACAGCCGCGCCAGGAAATGACATCAATTCCAACTCCAGACGCGGAGGAGAGAGTGGCCGGGGACCGGTGCAAACCGCAGCCACGGGAGCACACCAGCATATTGTAATACTATGTGAGTGCATTTATTGTGGATTTTATTTATGTGCATTAAACGTTGAAGTTTTAAAGAGCACTGTTGATCCAAATACATTATTTTGCCTCACCCACGCCCCTCTCTGTAACGGGGAGGGGAAGAAGCCCAGAACGGGGGAACTGAAATAGAGACCTGCATTGAACCCCCTGCCCGCCAGCAGTAACGTACACAACACCCCTGGGAATATCTCTGACGGGGAACCTAGGTGTATACCATAAAGACAACTGCCCTGCGACTTTACTCACACTGGGCCGTGTGAGTATTTCTATATTTATATTGTAAACCACAACGACCCCTCCTGCACTCAACTGCGGAAGGGTCACCATCTACCACAAAGATACCATCTTGGGATTGGGTTTACACACGGCCGTGTAAGCATTTATTATATAGTACATATCTATTTTAATTTTTCACCGTCCCACTTACCCCCTTTACTGGGATCACTCTGTGGTAAATTGTCTGTATTTGTTTTATCTGTGCATCTACTTATCCCTCGCTCCCCCTACTTTGTTTTGTCTTGGACAGACCCTGCCAGAATGCTGCCGCTAACGCCTCATCATTCTAGCCGGTCTCTGCTGCTGTGGTCCGATATTCAACTGCATACTGGGCCACAGGACGACAGCCTTGGATTATATGAAAGAGAAATGAAGCAGCTGTTACCTTGCGTCCGGGTGTGTCGAATACTCTGCGGAATTCTTTGGTGAAGCGGGCTATGATGCAGGTGAGGTCCGGCCTTTGTTCCCAGATGGGTGAAGCCCACGTCAAGGCGTCATCAATGAGCAGGGAGATGATATAGGCTATGTTGGATCGCTGGGACAAAAACGGGAGGGCATCAATTCGAACTGTATAAAACTTTGATTGAAATATCCGCGGCAACCAAACGGTTCACTGCCACAGCGGTTGGGTGTAGGAAGTCAGGGTTCGGAGGCTGCGTTCATGGGAATGGAGATTCCGCTCGAGGCAGGTAGACCACCAGGTAGACCAATCATTTCTAGCATTGGATCTTTGGGAGATGGTGTATCTAGGTACGTGGATGTATATTTACAACCCCTGGTGACAGGTCTCCCCTCCTATATCAGAGATTCCATACATTTATTAAGTATGTTAAAAAATATCACATGGTGTCACAATTATTTTTGGGTCACATTAGATGTGTCATCTTTATATACAATTATTAGTCACCAACTGGGCATCTCAACAATTACTCACTTTCTTAATTTATCTAATGTGGCACGCCGAGTGTACCCTTGCAGAGCTGAGGTCCCACCCCCGCACAGTGGATCTGCTCGCTGAGCTACACGAGCTGCACCAGACGGCTTGGAAGCGCGAGCGGTCCCACCAAGCACCAATACCTGCAACGGAGCCTGGTTGCTGTAAAGGGAAATCCCCTTGGGAGCGATGTACTGCGGGATGAGGGGTTTTTGACATTAATCCTGCTCCTGAACCAACGTAGCGCCCCCGCTGAGAGAAGCAAGCTCCAGACTCTTCTGACAACAGTTGCTGAGTGGTAACTTGTGTGAAACACACTAAATGCACCTATTCCACTGTTTTGATGTACGCAGATTTATTACCCTGTAATTACTAATATATAGCAATACTTGCTTCACTATTTGCGCTGTTTCTTTTGTTTCCTTTTCTTAGAGTGTGGGGGTTGCTGAGCCACCCCCTGTGTTTATAGCAGCAGACGCCTCTACCAATACACGGTTATGTGATATAATTTCCTCTTATATACACCCTCACTGTGGTTATTGTGATTTATTTCTTGTTCACTTATCTATGTGGTTTAGTCACTGCACTTTATTTATATTCCATATTCTGGGTTAGATAGTAGCGCACAGTATTTTCTCTGTTTTTTTCCACCGAAGAAGCCTTCATACAACAGTCGGAAATATTAAATGATAGATTTAGAAGTAGAGGTTATTCTGACCAAGATATCTATTCTGCCTTTATACATGCGTTACAAATAGACCGTGTAGAATTGCTTAAGATGACATCAGATAAGAAAAAATTAAAAAACAACAACACTTCTGATATTGCCCCAGAGACCCCTCTCTTTATTACTACCTTCAGCAATCAAGCTAGTCACATCAGAACAATCATAGAAAAACATTGGAGGGTATTACAACTAGATAGGGGTTTGGCAGCTGTTACATGCAATTTCCCTAAATGTGTATATAAAAAAGCTAAAACTATTGGCTATCATCTGTCACCTAGTTTATTTTCTAAAGGACAAAACAAATCCAATGACAAATTCCCAAAAGGATTTTATAAGTGTGGGAACTATACTTACTGTAAATATGCGACTCCATTGTCATCTGTTGTCAGCAAACACACTGGACAAAAATATAAACTTAAACATTTTATGACATGTTCAACTAACTATGTGGTGTATAGGCTCAATTGTGCATGTGGCAGTACTTATATTGGTAGGACAATTCGGCCTCTGAAAATTAGAATTTCAGAGCATTTACGTTCCATTAAAAAGAGTGACCTTAATCTACCTGTGTCCAAACACTTTCATAATTGTCCAAAAGGCTCTAGTGACACATTTACCTTCAGTGCTTTAGAGCACATTCCCAAACATATCAGAGGAGGTAATAGAGAAACAATTTTGAACAAAAGAGAAATGTTTTGGATTTATACCCTCGGGTCATTATCACCCGGGGGTATAAATACAGATTGGGAGCTAAAACATTTTTTATGATTATGTCTTTGTAGTAGTTCTCTGGTTATATATGTATTGTCACATATAAATGCTCTCTCACACAGTATGTACATTGTTCTAACCTTAATACAGCTTTGGTTTATACAGCTTTTTATTCATGAGCAACATTCTTTCATCAATATTTGTGTAATTGTTGTTATGAACATGATATACATGGCTTTGGTTATTATTCTCTATCCTAATTGTCCAGCAATATAGGTTTTTCCTGCATAAATATCAATTTGATTACTAATGAATATGAATACGGATTATAGAACTTTGGTTTCCACTGCAATTGCAGTATTTTCTACCATAATCTGAACTGATTGTTTATCATTGACATTATGGGCCTCATGCAGTAAGCGACGATTATGTGAAATCGGCAAGCTTATCGATTAGTCATGTTATTGGCGTTTTTCCCTCTCCGTATGCAGTAAGTGCCGAATACATTCAAAATCAACCAGAAAACAAATCCGCCCACTCTCACGATGATGAGCCGATCACACACAGGTGTATCGGCGTGCGTGGCGGGGTGCTGTTAGGTTGCACAATCACAAATCTTGCTGAATCAGGCGAAACAAGCATGTTTTTGATTGCGCGCCATATTTAAAGGCAACGTGTACTGCTAATCATTCTCTGTGTTGTTGGGAGTGAGAGAGAGAGAGAGACGCACAGAGCTGGACGATTGAAGATTTGCATATTGACTGAGAGACTTGTTGTGTATTGGGTGAGCTTTGTCCTTTGTTGTTTTGTTTACATCTTTGTCTTGTTTTATATGTGGAAGTGGGTCGTGTGATTGCCTGTACATTTCTTGTCTGTTTTTTGTGAGTGCTGGAAGTATGCCCGCAAAGCGTGGGAAGAGTGATGCTGGTGGGAGTGGGAGTGCTACTCGTGGGAGTACGCGTCGGAGTGAACGTTCTGTTCAGGGGAGTGATGTTGCTGGTGCACCGAGTGGTGTTGCTGGGAGTGGGAGTGCTGTTGTTGGGAGTGGGAGTGCTGGTGCTGCGAGTGGTGTTGCTGGGAGTGGGAGTGCTGTTGTTGGGAGTGGGAGTGCTGTTGTTGGGAGTGGGAGTGCTGTTGTTGGGAGTGGGAGTGCTGTTGCTGTGAGTGGGAGTGCTGGTGCTGGGAGTGGGAGTGCTGTTGCTGTGAGTGGGAGTGCTGGTGCTGGGAGTGCTGGTGCTAGGAGTGTGAGTGCTGGTGCTAGGAGTGTGAGTGCTGGTGCTAGGAGTGTGAGTGCTGGTGCTAGGAGTGGGAGTGCTGGTGCTGGGAGTGCTGCTGGTGGCGCAGTTGCTGATGGGGTGTCTGGTGGTGGCGTGCTTGCTGGTGGCCAGCTTTTGGAGGCTCTTCCATTGGAAGAAGGAGAGTCCAGTCAGCACCAGCCAAGCTCTGACCCTAAACCTGCTCGGAAAAAACGTGTGGAGAAGCCACGTAATCCTCGCTTCAATGACCAGGAAAATAGGGCTCTTGTCACTGGCATTCTGGAGCACTATGACAGTCTCTATGGACATTTAGTAGGTAAGTGTAACTTTACATTTATTATTCAAATACATGTGATCCTAGGTCATCTGAGTTTTGTTCATATGCAAATATGGGTACACAATATCTTTCTATGTTCATTAGTGTGGAAACACAGCTTTTTATCATGCCTTACAAGGACAAATAAACACAGGCGGTCAATTTGCCAGAACTGCATACAATATGAATGCAACCTTGCTTACATGTATAGGTTTAGTAGTGAATGCTCATGTGCTGCACATATTACACATAAAACAGCATGTTTGCTATCTCTTGGAACAGCTAGCAGTGTAGGAAACTGGTGCTTATATTATTATTAATTTACCTCATATCTTTTATATGTTTTTCAAGGGCGGACAAGTGCAGCAAGCAAAAAAGAAATGTGGGACACAATAGTCATTGGTGTCAATGCCTGTGGGAATAGTGTCAGGGACAAGTATCATTGTCGGAAAAGATTTGATGATATTAGGTCCAAATTGAAAAAGAAAATACAAGACCAACGCGTGCATGCTACTGGCACTGGAGGTGGGCCCACACCACAACGTCTCATATTGACTCCATTGGAGGAGCTGCTTCGGCCAAAATTACTTACCGTCGTCGTGGAAGGCTTGGCTGGTGACCGTGACATTGGAATTTATCCGTCACAATTTCCAGCAGGTGATAAATATTACTGTACTAGGCGTGTCGTTGCTTACACTTATTTTGCATATTTACACTGCTTTTTATACTGTCTTCACAATATAAGCATACCTGCATCTATATATGTATATGTCTGATTCTGTATATATATATCTCAAAATAGACATATATGTAGTAGTCCTACTAAAAGCAGTAACTAATATAGCACGTGCCATTGCGTGCTCATTTACATGTGAATTCCCAAAATGCATAGCTGCAGTGGAAGCAATTGATGGTGGGCGAAGATGGGGAACAACAGGGTAGTACACATGTGTAACACATGTTCATGAGAAATTATTAGTAGCTACAGGTACAGAACAGAAATATGTATCATATTATTGTGTATTTTATTGATTTTACTCCGACAAACATGACATTACTGCCTATTTTAAGCATGCATCAAAGAAATTGCATGTAACGGCCTACAAACATCACTGGCACTAACACATCTATAGTTGCTTATGAAAAGGTCCATTTTTGCTTTATGTCATATACAGACAGCATAATGAGGCACACGTATCATATGTTATGTCATTGTTTTCATAACTTAAACACTGCAGATGACTACTTAGCTCATCTACCATTGTGTTAAAGCAGCTGCAATTAATATCTCATCACAGCATACACTTCAACAGAGGGGGTGGGGTTCAGCACACACACTAATTACAGCCTCATTTCACGGTCAACTTAGTTCACACCATTTGCACCTGTTTCAAGTCATTGAAAGGTGTGGCTGATTAGGCTTTTTGGGGAAGGGAATACCTTTCTTACAACCTGAATAGCACAACTGAAGTTAATCACACTCATTTGAAAGCTTAACTCTAGCTACTAAATGCCCCAACAACTCATTACTTATCAAAGCGTACGTCACACATTAGTTCACTCATATCTATAGTTGAACTACTATGAAAGACACATTATCACACACTGCATGTGTTGTCTTGTTGAGTCACAGCCACATTCAGGTGTGCCACATCTTCGATTAATGTACCACACATATCCTCTACCAAAAACAACACTTTTTGCAATATGACCACCTTCATGATAACCATTGTGAATGGTCATCTCATGATAGTTATGTACATTATGATACTGATATCACTACACAACATATGATTTTTATGTACTCATTTAATCTATTTATCCTCACGCATTACTGCAGAAACATAGTATGTTGTATGTTAGGGAACTCAAAAATTCTAAGTACACAGGCATGTACAGTGTTATTACAACTATTTATGTTCACTTTCACACACATTTTCGGTTAAGGAACTGATGTTGTTAGTTAATCATAAATACAGAACATACAATAAGTGTTTGTTCAATATTTACACATGTAAATGTAAAACTTATGTTATTGTTATATATAGTTGCCCCTGGAGGACATGTGTCACCTGAGATGGAACAAGTGTCTTCACCTGGGTCAGCCAGCTCAACACTACTAGAAGGTGAGTGTATCATTTGCTGGCCATATAATATGTGCTCTTCTATATGTTATGTTGTCATGTGCATTATTTGTTTTGCACATCTTCTTTAAATAGGATTACTTAGTGTCAGTGAAAATTAAGTGTAAGGCAACATGTATTGTGTTAGTGATGTTAATTATCATGTAGGACTTCTGAGTTTAGAGCAACTTTTCATTCATTCATATTTCATACTGAGTCCAAACATTATTCGTAAGTCAAGGTAGTTTTTAATGAGGTTATAAAACGTATGCTAACATGTTAGGTGTTACTTAGGACACAGTACAATTACATAGTAACACAGCATACATTAACATGCCATTTAATAATGTGTACATTTCTTTTTAGAACATCATGGTGATGAGGATGATGAGTATGATGAGGATGACGCCACAGAAGAGACTGAAATACAATCATGTGACCATGAAGAGGTGCCAATAGAAACTGTTGTACCGCCAAATCGTCCATCAACTTCCACATACGATGCAATTGTAGCTTCAGAGGGAAAAATAGTGGACGCAGAAAATCGTCGCCATTCAGACATGATGACAGTGCTGGAAAGGATGATTGGACTGCAGGAAGAAACAGTATCAC
The DNA here is from genome assembly GCF_040206685.1 of Ascaphus truei. NCBI lineage: Eukaryota > Metazoa > Chordata > Amphibia > Anura > Ascaphidae > Ascaphus > Ascaphus truei. The sequence continues at coordinate 368,228,720 of NC_134485.1, forward strand.
AATTGGCACATCTCCACAGAGTCTTCATTGAAGTGCCTAAACAGTTGCAAAAAATCAACACCTCATTCGAAGCATTAGTTGTTCAGCAAACACAAGCTAATTACTGGAGAATGACTAATGTACCACAATTCAACACCTCCCAGCCAGGATCTGTTCATGCAGGTCAGTTTTCACCACATTCATCTGATATTCATTCACCAGGCCCAAATGTTACCGGTCAAGTAGCAGACATTGCTGTGCAGGTTCCTGATGACATCCTACCGCTGCCATCTGTACAAATTCAGCAGCAGACACCTACAAAGGAGGCGACAAAAACAAAACAAGACACACATGAAACAGACCAACCATCACTTGTGCAGTGTCTACCAACTTGCTCACATGTGTCACTGGGCACAAGCCCTGTCCGTGAACAGTCACTACCCAAAAGCCCTGTAGGTGAGTCGCTGCCCAAAAGCCCTGTAGGTGAATCGCTGCCCAAAAGCCCTGTAGGTGAGTCGCTGCCCAAAAGCCCTGTAGGTGAATCGCTGCCCAAAAGCCCTGTAGGTGAATCGCTGCCCAAAAGCCCTGTAGGTGAATCACTGCCCAAAAGCCCTGTAGGTGAGTCACTGGCCACAAGCCCTGTAGGTGAGTCACTGGCCACAAGCCCCGTAGGTGAACAGTCACTGGCCACAAGCCCTGCCCGTGAAGTGCCAGAGGCCACTCAAAGTGGCTCTGTTGTGCCTAAAGTTGGTGGCAAAAGAAAAAGGAAAATTCAAGAGACAACAAGCAGGCCTGTTACTCGCTCGCAAAAGGAACAAAAAAAATAAATGTTATAATTCAGAAAATATGTCTTTGGCCTTGTTTTGTTGACTTCAGATTATCTAATTACTATTGTATGTATGCTGAAGACTGTGTTGTTTCCAAACTTTCAACTATGTTCTTGTACACGTGAAGTTTTGGAAATGTTAACACTCATAATTAATTGTGTTATAAATATTTATGTTGTAATCGTCTGTTCAGTAATGGTCCACCAGGAGCCAGTTGCTAAGTTTAGAGAAGCTGCCATTGACTTTGCAGCAAAACATTGCATTTGGGTGTGTTAATTGATGTAAGAATTGCATATGCATATTAGTCACATGCAATTATTAAAACACCTAAGTAAGTGCAAACATCTTTCTTGTACGTGTACAGCAGGATTATGTGTAAATTATTACTTAACCTTTGCCTTGCTTGGCCATTGTAATTTTGTCCTTTAATCAGTTGTGTGTTCGTTTCTATAACATCTCAGAATGTATAATAATATATATACACACACACACACACACACACACACACTGAGTGAGTGTGAGTGTGAGTGTGTGAGTGTGTATATATATATGTATATGTGTATATATATATGTATATATGTGTATATATATATGTATATATGTGTATATATATATGTATATATGTGTATATATATATATATATATATATATATATATATATATATATATATATATATAGTACTATATAAACTGGTATACACAAACTAATACACTTCATGCTTCCTTGTGAAAACACTATTTTAATAATACAGGCCTAATGTTTGAGAAATATCCTAAGTATGAGACTCTAACAGTATTGTGCTTAAACAAATGTTTATTACTTAATTCAATCATGTTTCTCACCATTTAAATAGGTTTCATACAAGGTATACTTAATGCCATCAATGTTGTGTGTACTCCTGCAATATAAAAAAAAATTAAATATAATATATAAATATATATATATTTTTATAAGAGATATATTTATATATATATATATATATATATACACACGTATTTAAACTCATGCAGACAGGGAGTTAACCAGACTTTCACATACACACAGAAATGTAAGCGGGGAAAAAACATTTCTTTTTGCATGTGTGTTTTTACTGATATGCCTGGCTAAGAAATATTTTCACACACTGGTCTTTGTTAGTTTTCAAAAAAACACTATGTGAACGCATTCAAAGTGTAGGGATGTTTTTCACAAACGAGATAAAAGAAGGAGAAATGTTTCTCCCACAGTCCCATATCACGAACCACAACTGTTAACCCAATTAGACAAACAAATCCAATTGGCGTTTGAAATAAGGAGTCAAAGTAGTTAGTTTTGTTGACCTTGACAAGGAAAAACAGGAGTTTGTTAGCCATTCAGCACATTCATTTTGATGAGCAAATAACACAGACCTGCACACAGCTTTTGTGCTACTCAGACATGGCTGATGAATTCGTTAACAATATTAATCCCCTTTTAGGGTATAAGTACATGATCTGTGAAGCCATCTTGAACAGTCGCGGACAGAAAGCAAGCACACGCCAAATCGATGATTTCATTCGAGCAAAATATCCTTATTACCAAGACCGTAAGCATGCACGGAATTTTAATTCCTCAATAAGATTCACTTTATCAAGTAATGACTTTTTTGAACGTGACCAGGATAAGCTACAACACACCTATGGTTTCTGGAAGATTGCCCCGGAAAAACAATTTCTCCTGAAAGACGGCACTTATATTGTCGTGAAAGGCATATTTATTCCTAATGGCAATAGCAATGTATCCGCTACTACTGATCCGTTTGAATCGATACGTGCTGCAATATCTGCAGCCTCCATTCCTGAAACCCACATTGTACAAGAACAAAAGTACTATGATTATGTACCAAGCCTTTCAGCTGAAAATGCATTGGAATGGGAACCGGAAGAAATGAACCTACCTCCCGACCAATTATTTGAAGAAAGCAGTGGCGATTCCTATGAGCGCATCCTGGAGGAGATATGTGCCATACTGGATTCAGCGGTTGGGTTAAGCGTGGATGAAAATGCCTTGCATTTCTGGAGCGACCAGTTACAGCCAGGCGAAGAGTTAATTCTAGAAGAATGGTAAATATAACAATCGTTATGCGTTGACTCTGCGTTTAAATTTTTTTTTTTTTTGTAACCACCATTTTCACTTTCAATGCGTGGATACAGCGTAACATTGCAGACTGCATAACATGTAGCGATCACAAACAAATTGTTTCCTAATACAATATAGTAGAACCTGAAAGAGTAGTACACATTGCTGACGGAATAAATATACGTACTTTCCTATCCATTTAAACATATTAGCAACATTTTACCATTACTCTAACACATACCTGTTTTGTTATCATGCAACATCTACAACATTGAAAACCGGGTCCACCACGTATGACGTGGGACCCTTGTCATGGGCCAAGGCGTCCTTAAAAAGGATTAGTGATGTAAGTCCCGCCCCCAAGCGACGTGCGCGCCTCAAAGCCTATTGGCTGTCATGTTTTGTTATAGTAACGGTAACTGCAGTGTGTGATGCGTGCGGCTCAGTGTTTGTAGGCGTACCCTGGGCGTTAGCCGAATGTTAATTGAGTGGGAGGAGTGTTAGCGTGCGTTTCACGCTGGCTTAACATGACGTCACACGTATTGCATTTGCGCATTGTGTTATCGGCCGTGCTTTCTGTTCAAACACGTCTGTTTAAAAAGAATACAGATGTACTCGTTTAGAACGAATGTAGTTTCGTCTTCATTGTATTTGAAATAAAGATGTTATGTTTACTGGTATTTTCAACATGTATTGAACGCACAACGTACGCTTTGTTTTGCGCATGCGCTAACAGTTAGTGGAGCCAAGCGTGAAGTGCGTGCGCACACAAAGATGTGCGCGCACATCTTTCAGTATACAGGCAACGTTCACTTCTTATACATAGTTATGCCTGCTACAAATTTAAAGAAACATTACATACTGATGAACAGTTTTACTTCTAACATATAAGTGAGTGACGTGTGTATCTACACAATCATATAGAGCTGCGTAACGCGTTGTCACGGATGCATATCTAGTAAGGTGCCATCTTTGACCATCATGTGTTTGCTGTATTTCAGAGATGTCGGGGAAGATACAATCGGATCAATGTATGATTTCAGAAGAGTCTACCTTTATATGAGATGATTGTGAGGAGGAGCCACCGACTACTATACTACATATGGAACTAATTTTATATTGCTTGCAGCGCTTATTAACAAACAATTAAAAATGTGATACCCTTATGCCTATATTGCATAAGCACTTAATTAACATAATGATGTTGCAAAAGAGTGCCTCATGAATTTTTATTGAGTGTTCTTTAATGACTACTAACATTTTATGACATGGTGTGTTTTATATATAACAACCATTCCCACTCTGCTAACACATTTGTGTATTCTAATATGTAATGGAACGTATGACTGTCGAAACTATGTAACAATAATAATAATAATATGAGCATGTTCATGTATAGGGCTGCTAGTTGTACGCAGCGATTTACAGACACATGTTTCAGCCTGAGGTCCCTGGCCCGTGGAACGTACAAATGTTTTTTTGCCGCATGAGGCACAGGGAGATAAAGTGACTTGGCCAAGGTCACAAGGAGCCCACACCGGGAATTGAACCAGACTCCCCTGCTTCAAACTATCAGTGCCAGTGTGTGTCTTTACTCAGTGAGCCACTCCTTCTCCCAATGTAAAGGACACTTACAACCAAGTAGCCATTTATTTTTAAAATCTCTTGTTACATGGGTATGTAGATAAAATGGTTTGGGACTGTAGCAAATAATGTTACTGGCCAGATGTTATGGTCCCCTCCAATGCATGATGTTCTGAATATGACATCACCATCATGTTATGAAGTACGTTTCTGTGTATATTTCATTAACCTAACTAACTATAGTTTACTGTGTTTATTAATCGTTTAGAAATACATAGTATAGTCAATATGATGATATAAGCTACCATAATAAAGCTGGTGTTATCATTTGTCGGTGTTATACATGGATCCTACACCAATTGATAGAGACACAAACAGTTGTCTTAAAAAGTGTGTCTATGCTAGTGATGAATGTGCTCCCGTAAGTAAACAAATAAGTACAGTTATCCCCTTTTCTCCAACCACCTCTATATTACATTAATGGAAATTATAAGGAAACATACATAAAATGTGATGAAATGTGAGTAATCATTTTGTTATACAATGCACATGAAAGCTCAAGAGTAGCTAAATGCATATACATGATACAGAAAGTACATATATGTAACATTTGTGTTTAAACCAATATGTTGGGTTTTTAGTTCCAATAATTATAGGAAGATTGAGGTAGCCACATCTTATGAGAGATGTCAGCAAATATACATACCATGATCAGTCATACTGGAGATATACCTATAATGCAAAGGAACAATATATAAATTGCAAACATTGACATGCCATCTTCAGTACCGTAAACAACACAGCAAAGTGTGTATTTGGTGTTAAATGTACAACACCATGTATATTTCATGACATTCAAAATGTAAATCAGCCTGGTGTACACATCATATGGATGTACATGTTACACTGCACCAATAACATTGTATGTAAGCATACTAGAAGCATGAATGATTATGGGCATAATATGTGTTTTGTCTTAGCATAAGGAATAACACAATGCTAAAATATTATTGCTTTGTTACCCAAGTTGTATTCACATACACACAACTAAAGTACAATTGAAGAGGGATTATATAACCTGTGCAACAATAACATACCGGTGCCACATCCCTTTGTGCACACAGCAGAGAAAAGAAAGGTGTGCAACCCATATTCATCTGTGTCCTAACAGAAGGTTATATAAAGAAACATTATTGTTAATATAACATAATTAAACTATAAAAGTAGTACTAGGAACATATGAGTTTGTACTTACAAGAAAAAAATGAATTGATGAGATTCTGTCGTGTCTGGCCACCACTGGCTGTTTGTTCATTTTCAGCAGCTACATGGGTGGGATGCTCGTCTACCAAAGCCTCAGCTAGGTCTGACTGTACATTGTGCCTGAGTGCAACATTGTGCAAAATGCAACAGGCAAGGATAATATCAGACACTTTTTGAGGCTTGTATAGAAGAGCCCCACCAGTTCTGTCCAGACACCTAAACCTGGTCTTGAGTAGGCCAAATGTCCTCTCTATAACAGATCTTGTAGATATATGGGCTGCATTGTACCTGTCCTCTGCTTCAGTTTGAGGGTTTAGCACCGGAGTCAAGAGCCACGGCCTAATTCCGTATCCTGAGTCACCTATAATGAATGGAGCACACATAAGCTGACATTAGTGATCAAATTGTACAATGCCAACATTCCTAAATCAACATGTGTTTTGTGTTAGAACATGTAAATATGTACTCACCCAGCAGCCAACCAGGTTCAAAATGTCCCTCTTCGAACGCATGGAAGACTGAAGAGTTCCTCAGGATAGAGGAATCGTGACTGGAACCAGGGAACTTGGGTACCACATGCATTATCCTCATCGTGGCATCACATACCACCTGTACATTGAGTGAATGGTAGTGCTTCCGATTGCGGTACACATGCTCACTCTGACTAGGTGCAATCAAAGCAACATGTGTGCAATCGATTGCACCCAGCACAGATGGTATCCCTGCTATATTATAAAAGCCAGTCCTGACTTCCAGCCACTCTGTTGCCTCTGTAGGAAAATGAATATAATTCCTAGCGCGTCTATTGAGTGCATAGAGAAACTGGGTCAAGGCCCGCGAGAATGTAGATTGCGAGACCCCGCCCACTATGCCCACAGTTGTCTGGTATGACGCGGAAGCAAGATAATGTAATGAGCACAGCATTTTAACAAGCCCAGGGACTGCACGACCTCTGGCTGTGAAAAAATCTAAATCCCCCCTTATCTCCTCATAAAGAGCTAAGATTGCTGCTGAACTCAAACGATAGCGACTTACAATCTCCTCCTCACTCATCCCATCTAACAGGGTTCTCTCCCTGTACAGACGCGGACGAGGCACAAGTTGTCTCCTCTGTCTTCTCCTCTGATCTCCTGTCCCTCTACCTGTCCCTCGGCCTGTCCCTCTCCCTGTCCCTGTCGTATCCGCGTCACTGTCACTGTCCCTCGGTGTGTCCCTACCTTGCCCTATATCATTCTCTTGATCAGCAAGCATGTCATAGAAAAGAATGTTCCTGCGTCTCCTAAACATTCGCAACATTTTGAAATGAGTAGCTGTGAATGAGCAGGTAATGTGCGTCCTTTAAATAGGTATGTGATGATGTCAGGTGACATAGTAAAATGCAAGGTGTTACATTAACATAATAAAGTACTTCTGTGGCAAGCTGTGTGCACTTGTTGTTCTAAGTATTTGTTGTGTGTATTCTGCAGGGAATGATGATATTTGGCAATGATGTGACGTGAAGCTTTGTACAAAGATTGCTTGCAAATAAATAGTTGCATGTGCAATGCATGTAACACTTGTGAACGCAAGAGTCAGTCATGTAATGAGACAAAAAGGCTGAGATTGACGTGGGAAAAGTTTTGTGTAACATGTGTAATTATCCATGTTATTGTGACATGTTGGCAACAATGAATAGTCGTGTGCATATGCATGCATTTGTGTAAGGAGGATAGTTGGTATAGAATGAGTTTACAAGGTGTCCCAATGATGAATTACTGTACATGTGTGTATAAGTTAGGTTGAAGTGCTTGTAATGCAACGGTTACAATGTAAACATGCAATGTGATTGAGCGTCCAATAAGTGACGTCATGAAAATAGGGAGGACCCAAAAGTATATGTAAACATGAGAAGACAGATGTACATGAACGTTTAAAGATGCGTGTCACATTACAAGCATTGTGTAATGTAAAGGAAGATGAATATACTGTGTATGTGTGACATGTGTGACATGTGTAACATCATGTAAATAATTGTCGCTGAGTTGAGTAAAATGTGTGCTATGATGTGAGGTTCTCCTTTAAGAGTGTAGTATAGTATTTTCCCTTGCCACATCATCACATGATGAGTAATGTGACCCGCAAATGCTGAAAACATGTAAAAGTCGAATGTTATGCAAATAAGACACATCAGCTGTGACACAATGCAGGGAATGCCCCCACACTGTAATGCAAATCCCCCTTGTATTGTGAGCAATGAAACGTAAACAGTACTATACTGTTATACGTCCCCGCTCCATTGACTTCCATTGATGTACAGAAGATTTTTTTTTTCTAAGTGCCGTTCCGGCAGCCTTAGCGATCGTTCTCCCGTCCAAACTGCCAACTTTAGTTGGCGGGAGAAATCGGCCATAACATCTCAATTTCGTAGTGCCGATCAGCCCCGATAAGCTGTTTTTTTTTGTTGAATCCAGCCGATTTAAAAAAGTGGCGATCAGTGTCGAAAACAGGCTTATCGGCAGGCGACTGGCCATAACCAAATTATCGGCTCCGAAACCTGGCGATATGAAGCACTTATCGGCGCTTACTGAATCTCAAACCCAATTTTGGCTATAACATGGCCATATTTCCCTTATCAACGCTTACTGCATGAGGCCCTATATGTCTCTTTATCTTGATATTACATATTTCAGAATGCAGAGAATGTTATATTAACATTTGTTTACAGAGCTCCTCAGATTATTCTGTGTTATATACATACCAGTGTTTTTAATTTACCACCATTTTTTATGTATTGTTTGTATTGCGGGGTATGCTATACTGGGTCCTCGTTGTGATTAAAACTTCCCCCTATCGGCAAAGGGTTGTGATGCAGTAATATCCATGACAACCACTTTTGTTAGTAAACAATTGCTCGTGGCATGTACTCCATCACGTCACTTCCGGTTTGCACATATCCGGTTTCGTCACCGGCCCAATGGGGTAACGGCTGTTTGCAATTTTAGCTCAATCAAATGGGCTCTATCAAGGGGGACCCAGTATACTATTTCCACTCTCTGACGAAGCGCCACACAGGCGTGAAACGCGTAAGAGCTACCCTCCATTCCTGTCTACACAATGGTGTTCAAATAAAGATGTTTTTTACCCTGACGCTGTGATCCTGATACTTCCTTATGGCATGGCTGTGCTCTGCCTCACTGCCTCGAGCGGAATCTCCATTGATCAACTGTCACCACGGATGCACGCCCAAAGACAAGAAGAATACAGGCATTTCGTATGTGAGTCTATACCATTTTATTATATTGGGAGGTATTCTTTAGGTGATTGCAAGCGTGTGTGACATTGTCCTTACTGGGAGTGATGTGGTGGAGCTAATCATTCTCCATTCACAACACCTCCAGGACTTCAGATATATGTCTATACATTACGCCCACCTATATATCCTTTACTCACTTCACTGGGATTTGGCCTGTTGTGATTGCCTTCTTCAATCAAGAAACCATTATTGATTTTGACAAGACTGTCTACTTATAGCCATTTGAGCACTATTGTTGAACTTTGTTCTACTACCGTTCATGGGAATAGTTGCAGGAGCAGGCCCCGCTGAGGGAACAGAATCAACAGCGGTATGTTTTGCCTGATATGTAAAGGTTTGCACTGTCAGTTGGAGTTGGTCCATACGCTGACTATTCTGGTCAAGATACTTCTCCAACTTGGCAAACGTCAGAGTGCAGGTTCAAGACCCGACCCACCTCAGCGGGGTCCATGTTTGTGGGGCTGGTAATACTGTAACGGGTGCTCACCACAAACAGGACGGGACCACGAGGCTGGGGTGGGGATGTTAGTGACGACCGACCTACAACCGCGTAACCGCGTCCAGATTGCAGAGTCGTATTCATGTAGCCGGGTCAGGGTAGGAGAGGTCAGAGTGGTCGTAATACTCGCCGTGGTCTGGGGTTTGAGAAGTCGGATGGGTGTGGTATTCGCCGTGGTCTGGGGTTGGAGAAATCGGATAGTCGTTGTGCGTAGCCGGGGTCCAGGAACACAGAAAGTGGGGGTCCAAATACAAGCCGAGGTCAAGGGTCAGAGAAGGCAGAGGTCCAGGTACAATCAGGGGTCAGGTTCAATGAGAGACAGCAGGCAGGATGCACAAGGCAAGGAAACAGCAGGTTGCTTGAGGCAAGCACGAGTCACAAAACTATGTTTATGCTCAGCCAACTTGGAGGAGGGCTGGCTGAGCATATAAGGAAGTGGCAGCCAAAAGCAGAGCTGCACCAGGCTGTCATGGATGAATAATCAGACGTATTCTGTCCACTGGTAAGCAGGGCGGAGTGTACCGCAGGTGTGGGATAATTGTATACTGCATTAACCCCTTGTGTGTCCCTAGTGACGCGATGCTGGTGTGTAGGTGAGCGGGGGAGCTTCTACGTGGGGTCACGGGACGCGTTGTGGGGGCGTGGCCTAGGCCCAATCCTGGAAGGGGTAGCGCTTCGCCTGCACGTTGCCTGCATGTGGGGCGCAACACCCGAGATGTCACAGGACGTATCATGGGAGCGGGACCGAAGCCCAATCCATACATACTGCTTATAACAGAAACTATTCTCTGCAGAGTTCCTCTTCTCTCCAACTCTATGAGGGGCTCATGCAGATCCCTTTGTACAGGAGAGATCTGCACACAACCTCCCTCCATTAGCTCTATGCCGAACTCCCCAGTCACCCAATGGCCTCCATTCCCCTCAGCCTCTTCACTCTCCAACTGGCTGAGCATAGTCACATGGTCCTGTGGAGTAATTCTTAAAGGGGCCATGTCCTGTGCTGCTTGCAGACACAGGGGGTTACACTACCAACATATAAAAACAAGTTTTGACTGATAAATTCTTGGTGAACATTACCTCTGAGATATTTTGAGAGACATTATTCCTGAAAGTAACATACAACTCACGTTAAACTATACGAGAGAGTACGAATTCATAGGTTACTGGCTATAGCCCGAAAACCTATACGAAGCCATTTAACCCATCAAGTGACATATTGTGTCTACATACTGATATAACACAGACACTGGCAACATTTTAATTAGCTGAATCAACGTGTTAGTTCACCGGTTAGTGTTTGTCTACTCACTATACTTTATTTTACCTATTAATAATTAAAATACTACGTTTTACAGTATTTCCACTTGATCTACATCTTCTACAGAAAGGGCTGCTTGAGTGCTCATCTAACTGAGATCTTTTTCTTTATGTGTAATTCGAATCCAAATATTGTCAACAAAATAACTGACGTATCAGGGAAGGAAAAGTGTTTGCTAAAGAGTTTGATACACCGACAATACCGTTTCTGCAATTGAGTAGTTCATGTCTTTGCATCTGTCAAGCTCAATTTCTTTCAAGATCAAAATTGAGATAAATAAACTTTTGTTTCCAGAGGGTATTTTCTTGGAGTTCAATGAGTTCTATTTCCAAACTGTTATTAACTGAAAGCCATGTGAACTTCTCCAGATTAAGATCATAATTCACTTTGTGGGTTTCTGATAAAAAAAAATTTCTGTCACTAAAATCCAAAAATCTATCTGCAAAACAGTTTTTTTAATCAATAGAAATAGTAAAACTGTGTGCATACTGTACATCATCCTTGCATATGTAGCCCTATTTCCCTCTGACATAGAAGGGTCTACTGGTGCTGGCTTTACCTGCTGTCTCACAGAGATCTGAGCCTCCGCCACTGGGAGCCTGGGGCAACAATGTAATAACTAGCAGCGCCACCACTTGGCCAGGATCACCAAAGTGTGAGATTCCCCAGAACAAGAACAGTAACAATAGCTCACAGATTATAATGATAACCTTTATTGTATATGTTACACAAATAAACATAGATAACCTTTTGACACCAGTGGCCCCGGCCACACTTCACCGTGCAGGCTTTGTCCCACCACCGTGTATTTCCCACACTGTGTCCAATGTAACGGACCAGTCCCTTGGTCACTTAACCCCTGAGTGTCCCCAAGGAACCCCCCCCCCCAATGAGGGATCAGCGCCCGTAAGGTACCGGTATGTTGGTGCACTTATGGAAATACCTGCCGGGCGCTCCACCACCCGGACTGCTGACACTTCAAAAAGGATCCGCTGATCCAGCGCAGTCTCTCACGATGAGTTCCCACCGCAGGGGATATCTCCAACGTGCCTTGACTCCGCAGCGTAGTCTGGTCCCAGACTACAAGTAACAGGATCCTCAGCACAGTACTGTGTCCCTGACTGGTACTAATCACTAACCAGACAAGGTCCCTATCTAAAGGGCTGTTCCCTGCAGCAGCCACAAACTAGTGGTGTCACAGGGCCTGCACTGGGGCCTAGGGGGGAATACTGGCCTAATGCAGTGGATCACTGACGCCTGAACACACACCTCCTCTCCCCTTGCTATCCCAGCATCCACTGACTAGCATGGTCTCCGTTGATCACTTCCCTATCCTGTCAGCAGGGATCTCCTAACCCTATTGGCTATCTCATGCCAGGTGACTCACTCAGAGGCTCATGGGATATGTAGTTCCTGCCCATAGTGTCCAAAGGATTGGCCCAGCTTTGGGCCCTTACCACTGCGCATGCGCAAGCTGTCTGCAGGCTCCGTTGCACACCGCACTTACTGCGCATGCGTGAGCCCTAAAGATGGCGGTGCTCTGAGTCACACAGCGCTAGGAGCCTTTGGCGACACAGCCGTCCCCCTTGTAACCTCGCAGCGCTCACCGGAGGTAAGAACGGGGACCTGGCTACACATAAACAACCTGCAACATGGGCTTATGTACTAAGATCATATGAGTTTTTTTGTGCGACAAACCAGAGTACAAACTTTCATAAAATGTGCGTCATATGTATGAAGGCATCAAACATATGAAACAGTTTGTTGTTTGAAATAAATGTTGCTGCATTGCGTCATAATTGATACAGTTTAAATGAAAAGAGAATTATGTATATTTTTGTATGTATAGCTAGTGTAATATAAATTACTAGCTGTACCCGGCAATACGCCGATCTAGGAGATCTGAAAGATTATTCATTCAACATTAACTTAATGTAACCATGTATTTGTCATCATAACTCTATGCCCAGGACATACTTGAAAACGAGAGGTAACTCTCAATGTATTACTTCCTGGTAGAACATTTTATAAATAAATTAATTAATTACTCTTTGTTTTCACCCCTCCCTATAACTCCTTACTGTCTTGTCCCCTCTTCCCTACCTTACTCTCTTCCATCATACCCTGATCCTCTTTGCATTCCATGCCTTACTGTGTCTGATCCTCTCTATCCACACTACTCTCACACTACACTCCCTCCTCTCCTACTTATCTCATCTGTCTCCTCCACTCCTTGCTGTCTGTTTCCTCCCCCTACGGACCTTGCTGTCTCTCCCCCCGCTCTTTGCACTCCCTCCTGCCGATGCGCACACTGTTCTCCTCTCCTTGCTGCCTCTCCTCCCCTCTCTCCTCCATCATGGCTTGCTCCTCTTTGCACTCTCTCCTCTGCTCTTTGCACTCCCTGCTCCTCTCTGTGCACACTACATTCCCCCCTCTCCTACTCATCTCACCTGTCCCCCCTCCTTGTTGTCTCCACTGCCATTAAAATCCCTCCTTCAGTTTCCTGGGTGAGTGAGAGACCGCTCAGTCTATCACAGAGGGGGAGGAATGTATGTATGTATGTATATCTTTATTTATATAGTGCCAACAGTGTACTCAGTGCTTTACAGGACAATACAGTAGAGGGAATTATAATAATACAATAAGCGCAGCAAAGTCAGACAATATGAAAGTAAATCACTGCCCCAGAGAGCTTACACTGCAAGTGATATGTTGGGAAATTTACAGAGAAAGCTGGTGAGGGAATACAGTAAATGCTGTAGATGGCAGTGCTTGGCCACAATGGTCCATAGGAGGGACAGTGAGTGTGGAACAGTAGCCATAAGTGCAGGCTATTGAGATGCATCTTTAAGAGGTGAGTTTTAATGTTGGTTGGTATTAAATTAGATGGGTTAACACCATTAGCAGGGAAAGGTGGGTGAGAGAAGGTGTGTGTACATGAACTCCTTTCTTACCTGCGCCCTCTGTCACCACACAGTTATACACCCTGCACTAAAACACACCCCTACAAATCATCCTCACACATTCTCTTTCTTTCCATGCTTCTCCTCCTTGCTTCTGGGGATATCTCTCCCAATCCTGGTCCCTGCCTTATTTCTACTTACTCTCGTCCTCGCCTCCCACATGCAACTTCTACTCCTTCTGGTGTTAACCCCTCTAACCTCCTACCCACCCCCTGTCACCCTCCCTCCTCTCTCCCATTCTCCTGTGCCCTTTGGAATGCTCGCTCCCTCTCTAACAAGTTCATCTCTGTGCATGACTTCTTTCTCTCTCACTCCCTGTTCTCTTTGCTATAACTGAGACCTGGCTCACTCAGTCTGACTCTGCTCTGGAAGCTGCCCTCTCCTACGGTGGCCTTTCCTTCTCCCACACTCCGCGCCCTGATGGCAGGGGTGGAGGCGTGGGGCTCCTGCTCTCCTCTCTGCCGTTACCGAACCCTTCCTATTCCCCCCTCTCTTGCTTTTCCCTCCTTTGAGGTTCACACTGTCCAGATCTTCTCTCCTCTCCCTGTCCATGTGGCGGTCATCTATCGTCCACCTACCTCTACTCATCCCCCTTCTGCCTTTCTCTCTCACTTTGAATCCTGGCTCTCTTTCTTTCTCTCCTCAGACTCCCCTGTTCTTCTTCTTGGGGACTTCAATTGCCACATTGATGACCCCTCTCTCCCTTGGGCTTCCCGCTTTCTCTCTCTAACCTCTTCTTTTGGCCTTCAACAGTGGACTGCAGCCAGCACCCACAAGGATGGCCACTGCTTAGACCTGGTTTTCACTAAAAACTTCTCTCTCTCCGATTTCTACATTTCCCCTTTTCCTCTCTCTGACCATCACCTCATCTCATTCTCTCTATCTCGCTTCTCCCCTTCTCCACCTCCGTCTACCCCCCGGTTTTGCAGAAACCTGCGCTCTATTCACTTACCTGACTTTGAGTCCACTTTACACTCCTCCCTCTCCTCTCTCAGCTCTGCTACAGACCCTGACAACCTGGTCAGGAACTACAACTTTGCCTTGTCCTCCTCTCTTGATCTACATTCCCCGCTTTCTCTCTGCCGCACTCACCCTTCTAACCCTAGACCCTGGTTAAATTCCCACACGCGCATGCTGCATTCCTCCACTCGTTCCTCTGAACGCCTATGGAGGAAGTCTCACACTCTCGCAGACTTCCTTCACTACAAATTTATGCTATCCTGTTTCAACTCTGCCCTCTCGCAAGCTAAACATGCCTACTTTTCTTCACTAATCAACCTGCACAAGTCTAACCCATGCCGACTGTTCTCTGTCTTTGATACTCTACTCAAACCACCCTCAGCTGCCTCTCCTTCCTCCATCTCCGCTCAGGACTTTGCTGACTATTTTAAGGAAAAGGTGGAATACATACGTCAGAACATCCCCTCTGTTTCTTCCTCTCATCCTACACCTCTTCCTAACTCTCCTCCTGCCTTCCTTGACTCTTTTTCCACTGTCTCAGAGGAGGATGTGTCGCTGTTGATTGCCTCTTCTCCCTCTACCACTTGCCCTCTTGACCCCATTCCCTCCCATCTCCTAAAACCTCTTGCTCCTACTATAATCCCTACGCTCACACACATTTTTAACTCCTCCCTCTGCTCTGGAACCTTTCCATCCTCCTTCAAACATGCAACAGTCATACCATTACTCAAAAACAGCAAGCTTGACCCTACCTGTCTTTCGAACTATCGACCTGTCTCCCTCCTGCCTTTTGCCTCTAAACTCCTTGAACGTCTTGTATTCTCTCGCTTGCTCCATTTTCTCAACACCTATTCTCTCCTAGACCCTCTACAATCTGGCTTCCGCACTGTGCACTCCACGGAAACAACCCTCACTAAAATAACTGATGACCTCCATGCTGCCAAAGACAGAGGTCATTACACTCTGCTCATATTACTCGACCTCTCTGCAGCATTTGACACCGTGGACCACCCTCTTCTCCTTCACATTCTCCATACTCTTGGTATTCGGAACAAAGCTCTTTCCTGGATCTCATCCTACCTCTTCCATCGTACTTTCAGTGTCTCTTCGGCTAACACCTCCTCCTCCTCTATTGATCTCTCTGTGGGGGTACCCCAGGGCTCTGTCCTGGGACCTCTTCTCTTTTCTCTGTATACACTCTCTCTAGGTGACCTAATAACATCTTTTGGGTTTAATTATCACCTCTATGCTGACGACACACAAATATACTTTTCAACACCCGACCTTACACCTGCTGTACAAATCAAAGTTTCTGAATGTCTCTCTGCTATATCATCCTGGATGGCCCTCCGCCGCCTTAAACTCAACATGGCTAAAACAGAGCTCCTCATACTTTCTCCCAAACCTGGTCCTACTACCTCCTTCCACATTACTGTTGGAACTACGATCATTCACCCAGTAGCCCAAGCACGCTGCCTAGGTGTCACACTCGACTCCTCTCTCACATTTGCCCCTCACATTCAAAACATTTCTAAAACCTGTCGCTTTTTCCTCTGCAATATAACAAAGATACTCCCTTTCCTCTGTTGCTCGACTGCTAAAACTCAGGCCCTCATTCTCTCCCGTCTTGATTACTGTAACCTCCTGCTGTCCGGCCTTCCTGCCTCTCACCTGTCTCCCCTACAATCTATCCTAAACGCTGCTGCCAGAATCACTCTACTCTTTCCTAGATCTGTCTCAGCATCTCCCCTCATGAAATCCCTCTCCTGGCTTCCGATCAAATCCCACATCACACACTCCATTCTTCACCTCACTTTTAAAGCTTTACACTCTTCTGCCCCTCCTTACATCTCAGCCCTAATTTCTCGTTATGCACCATCCAGACTCTTGCGCTCTTCTCAAGGATGTCTTCTTTCTACCCCCTTTGTATCTAAAGCCCTCTCCCGCCTTAAACCTTTTTCACTGACTGCCCCACACCTCTGGAATGCCCTTCCCCTCAGTACCCGACTAGCACCCTCTCTATCCACCTTTAAGATCCAACTTAAGACACACTTGCTTAAAGAAGCATATGAATAGCACTATGGATATTCTGAACACATGATACATAAAGCTTGGCCCCCTGCAGACGCACTTACCAGAACTCTCTCCTTTTGTCTCTGTACATTCTCCCTACCTACCAATTAGACTGTAAGCTCCTCGGGGCAGGGACTCCTCTTCCTTAATGTTACTTTTACGTCTAAAGCACTTATTCCCATGATCTGTTATTTATATGTAACGGGTATTCCCTCTATCCCAATCACAGATACAGGGTGTGTGGGTGGAAACCTATGTGTTACCAGGTGTGGAGCATATACCTGTAGGTTCACCAGAGGCCTGAGCCTCCGCTTGTTGGGAACCTGGGGTGAGTCCGTCAGCTCTATCTGATTTACAGCGCCTCCACCTGTGCAGGGTTCTAGAAATGTAGAAGGTTGCCTACACAGGACCCACATATACAATAAGTACATACACGAGGATGTATATAACCAGTTTATATATATGCAGCAAGTAACACACTCTTAATAACATACACTACTAACACTCCCCCTAGGGGGTAACTCCACCATGTAACTCAGTCCTCACAGTGTCTCTCACTCCACTAGGAGTGTACCTACCCCCCACCGTGTATACCCACACCGTGTCCAGAGCCTAACCCCTTTGTCCCGTGGTCAGAGCTGCCACTATGTGTAAGGATAATGAGTATGGTATACGTTGGTGCACTTATGGGGGTAACTGCCGAGCGCTCCTGCACTCGGACCTGCAAGCTACTTCGCAAAGGATCTGTTGCTTGGTGATTCCGTCTGATCCTGTGTTTCCTCGCACGAGTGTCCGCCAGGGGCGATCCCACCCTGGAGATAGTCTCTGTCTCGGGGGCACAGACTTGAGCCCAAGTCTCTTTTCAGGAAGCGCAGCGTCCGCTGTGTCCCTATCTATCACTATTACTACTGTGACAGGGTCCCTAACCTAGGGCCTGTCCCTGTAGCACCACAAGCTGGGGGCTGAGAACCTATCTGGGGCCTAGGGGGGTTTTCTGGCCTAATGCAGTGGGTCACAGAACCCTGCACTCACCTCCTTCCCCTAGCTCTCCTGGTTCAGCACTGACTAGCGTGGGCTCAGCGCGCGAAATGTATCAAGTAAGCCTCTCTGCAGGGAGATCCTAAGCCCTATTGGCTCCCTGGCATCACGTGGGGTGCACAGAGGCTCATGGGATTCGTAGTCCCTGCTTAGAGCCGTCCCTGGTAGGCTAGGATTTCGCGGGCTCTCTTCGCGCTTCTCTCGCGCATGAGCAACTCGTCCGGCCGCCCGAGCACTCCCTGCGCATGCGCGAACTCATTCGCAATGGCGGCGCCCTGCACGGGAGCAGCCGGGAACCTCCAGAGCGCCGAAGCACTCCCTGCATGGCCCCCACCCTACAGAAGTGCCGGCGGGTCTGCCGAGTGACCCCCGGCAGCGGAGGTAATGAAGAGGCAGTCGCGGGACAGAGGGGACCTGGCTACATATATTATCTGTTATTTATTTGATTACCACGTGTATTACTACTATGAAGCGCTATGTACATTAATGGCGCTATATAAATAAAGACATACAATACAATACAATATATGTCTGGGTCCAGGATTAGGAGAGATATCCCCAGCAGCAATGAGTAGAGTGAGATTGAAGAGGTGAGAAGAGGATTTGTGGGGGTGCTTTTTATTGCGGGGGTAGAAGTGGTTGGGACATAATGGGTATGTATATAATGGTGCAGTGTATAGGCACAACCATAGGTGGGTAAGTAGAGACGAAGAAATGTGGAAAAGAGAGTGGGGAAGTTGGAGAGAACAGAAAAGTTTACAATGGAGTGATGAAACAGCAAACAGAAAAGCAATAGGTAGGGCATAATAAGAGCAGGGAGAGAAAGGTAGGAGTATATGAGGAGTAGGATATGAATGAGCAGATGTGTAAATTAGACCTGGGAGGGCAGTGTAGCACTGACGGTTAAACAGCAGCTTAGAAAGTTAGGCTGGGGCCATGGTGCCGCAGACCATGCGTGAGCGAACAGACTGCCTAAGGCAATGTTCGCGTCCATGTGGTGTGCGGGCGCATGCACGTGGAATCAGGAGGGGTTGCGCAAGAAATCAGTTCAAACTAATTTCTTGGCGCGACAGGCTGGTCACGTGAGCGGTTCGCCCAATAAGGGCGAACCAGCTCCGTGACGCCCCCAGAGCACGCCCCCCACGGCACCTCGACCATGGCCAGGGAAAGTACCCGCTTTCCCACAGCCTCCGCTCACCTCGTCCGCGAGGACGAAGGCACCATGGCCCGGCCTTAGTCTTTAGATGTGAAACAATTGTCAGAGCATTTAGAAAGCCACATTGTCACAGTTGCAGGGTTGATGAAGTCCAATTCTTGTATTCTTCACCAGACTTGTGTTTACGTTTAACATGGCAGATGATTTTGATGCACTTTCCACTTTTTTTGTCACACAGAAACATCTTTTTAGTACATAACACCATTTACATCTATACGCCAAGTGCAGGCTATTTCTCTGTGGCAAAAATGAAAAAATGTTTTTGCTCCGATGGTTCGGATTGAAAAGTGTCACGTTAGTATGTAGGTGTGCACAAGCACAAATTATAAATTAGATTTCCATTCGCCAAATTTGCACCAGAAAAAACAGTTTGCAACGCTTAGTACCTAGTCCTCATAGGGTGTTTGTAAACATAGGGGGTTCAATATATTAAAGCATAAATATAAGTTCCAAGTCTTTATTTAAATGCCAATAGCACTGTCTATGTAGTAATCTTAGTGGTGCCATTTTTGGTTCTGTCTGCCATGAGATTAAGGATTTATGGAGCAAGTGAGAGGGATTACATTCATATAACAGTACAAGTCTATGGCCCAAATCCACAGAACTCTGTTATTTACTTAACAATGCGCTAACTGAAGTTAACGCATTGTAAAGTGCTAACGGGGATCTTCAAAGATCCAAAAAGTTGCATTAAGGCTTGTCTTACTGCTAAGGTGGCTTGGCAATAACGTTAACAGCTGTTGGTGTTAATAATATGCAAAAGATGTGTGGAAAATCTCAATGCATATCCACAGTAGGTTGTTAAAGTTAACATGACATAATGAACTTTTTTTTAGGTCATAGCTATACCTGGCATTAGGTGCTGCTAGCATTTAACTATATGTCGCAAAACATTTTTGGACCTTGTCTAGGAGGCTGAAGTGGCCCATTTCGGCTTCCTATATAGCCTTAGCAATATAGGAAATCAAAGTGAATATCCTGGACTAGGCCAAAAAATTCAGCTAAAACCTATGGATTAACCCCTTTGAAGCCATAGTGGTCATAAAGGCATGCATTATGGATGCCTTCATGGTCACTAAGGTAGCCAAGGGGTTAATACAAGCAAGCGGGGCACTGCACTGAAGTGGCTGAAGGCAGAGGTATGCGAGTACATGCTGCTAGTGAGGCGATCTACAGACCAACAGGGCAAGCTGTTCTACGGCAGGTAAACCCTATCTGGATTTGGCCATCCGGTCACCCTGGAGGAACGGAGGTGTGGAGGTGAACATCAGTGACACTCCTGAAGCAAGACCGGAGCCTTTCGAAGAGGACGACCATGCAGTTCCCGGGGATTCCATGCAGCAGATGTGGGACCGTCTCCTTCACAGTGGTTATTATACCTTTGTAACACATATTCCTCCACCCCCAATCGCAGATAGAGTGCATGTGAGGGAGAACCTATATGTATATTACCAGGTGTGTGGTGCTTTAACCTGTCAGGTTCACAGGAAGCCAGAACCTCCGCCAGTGAGAGCCTGTGGTGTATCCTCTGGACCGATTTTACATAACAGCGCCTCCACCTGTGTAGGATTCTATGGGTAGAATGTCCCTTACACAGGACCCACATATGTTAACCACATACACCAAAGGTATATATAACACAGGTTTACTATATGGGCAGATAGACACAATACACATACATCAACAATATGACATCAACAGTAACCCTCAGTGTCACCCTGTAACACTACTAAGCACAACTATCCTCCGCCTCGCAGGGCCTCAACCCCACACTGTATTTCCAAAGTCCTTGTATCCAAAAGTCCCAAGAGTCCCACAACCCCACCCACGTGTGGAACAGCGCTACCCACTAAGATAAGGTGTATAGGTGGTGCACTTGATGACTGTTTGGATAGTACATGCCCGGTGCTCCTGCATTTGGGTACCACAGAACAAAGCCAAAGCCTCAGCGATGGCGTCCTCCTCCTGGTGGATGGTCTCCTTCTGGGCAAATTCACCGCTCAGACAGTCTCTGTCTCTGCTCTTCAGAGAATGATTCCCTGCACACTGACCCTTCTTCTCACAGCACGCAGCAATACAGCTGTGCCCCTGACTAAGCTGATTGCTAACAGGGCAAAGTCCCTCCCTAAGGGGCCTTCCCTAGAGCAGCCACAAACTGAAGGGGAGTTGGGCCTAGCTGGGGCCTAGAGGTTAACCTGGCCACTTGCTCCCTACACAACCTCCCCTACCTTATGCCAGCACCAACTGACTTGCATGGTCTGTGCGCAACAATGTATCTTTCTCCAGCAGGGGAAGCTGCAAGCTCTATTGGCTGACTAGGGCCACCTGACCTGCCTACCTCTAGGCCTGCTGGGAATTGTAGTTCCCTGTGAGGCTCTTTCTTATGAGGATCGCATGAGCGCCTCTCTAATGGCCGCCTACCTTTCTCTATCTGCGCCTGCGCTAGACTGGTGGCCGCCCTGCCACTTTCCTGCGCATGCGCAACATCTAGGGGGCCTTCCTGCCTCTCTACACTTTCCAGCGCTATGTGTAATGGCCACCGTGACTGCAAACGCGCACCTCGCATGCGCGAACCTCGCACCAACCGCAACATGGCCGCCGGACACCTCTGCGCATGCGCGAACTCCCGCACATGCGCGAACGCACACAAGATGGCAGCGCTCTAACACTGATGTCGCCGGGAGCGCCCGGCGATGCACTCGCCCCCACAGCATCCCCTGCGAGCTGCTGCAGTATGCTCTGCCATGCAGGCAGAAGGTTGGGCCGACTTCCGGGCGGGGAAACAGGCAGGGGGAGAAGGAATTGGTTGTGAAGTGACAACCAGCTTTAGCATTAAGCAGAGGCCCCAGCCAGCAGCAGCTAATGCTGAACTTGTACCTGAGCTCTGGTTGCTGCCAGGCCTGACTTACAGCAACGGCCAGCAGGAGTTTTGTGCATTGCAGGGGTCAGCGGCACAGTCGTTATGCCACTTCCCCCACCTCTCATACCTCACACTCCAAGGCACTCCACTCTCCTCCATCTTTCACACTCACACTACACACTACAGAACACAACAAATATGAAGATACAGACAAAAGAAACAACTTCCAAAGTACAGTAAAAATTACATACTCAAGCACCCACAGGCAGACAATACAGAGCACAACACAACTCAATCAGATATCAAGATATAGCACAACAAATTAAAGCAACCTCCAACTTGCTGTATCCAGTGTGTCCTCTCTACCTCTAAACACACTGCCAATGTGTGTCAGGAAATCATGGGTTCATCTAGTCTGCTACATAGGTTAGCCTTGCAATGTTTTTCCACCATTTTAGGACCCTTCCACGACTTTTCCGACATTTTAACGTCAACGCGATATTTATCCCAGGAAATAACTAAACATTTTATGGCACATCGCACATTTTGTTTCGATGGTAGAACTATTGATGTATACCTAATTATTTTTGCTGTATTAACGACATATTTCATTTTTAACAGAACACGATAATAACACAATTTTAACGGAGCTTGATGTATCCGGGAAATAGTGTATCATATATGTACTGTATTTTCACTTACCAGGTCTTTCCAAATCCTCAGTGTCCACAAGGCCAGGAAGTCCAACTATCTGGGAGGTGGCAATGACCTCACTCAGGTGCTGTCCACACAGATGAGATGCAGGGGAGCTGGTGGTCCCAATCCTGCCTTCCTAGCATGGTCAGCATGTTCAGATAGTTTGCGCTTATTGTATGCCCAGCCCTTCTTGAGCATGTCAATGCTGTGTACCATGTTCGCCAGGGCAATTATGCGGGTGAGGATCGTGCCCCAAATCCTCTGTTTGTCTGATGTGCTGGTGCGTGAGCACAAGGCCCCTAATAATTTGGAGTGGCTGTCACTCCATTAACTCATATGTCCAGCTCCTCAGTGAATTCTGATGCGAGCAGCATCAAAAGCAGGAGCACTGGTTCCAGCAGCAGAGGTGGATGCCTGCTCAACCATGTCAACTGTTGAGCTGGATTGGCTCATATGGCTGAGTTATTTAATTTGTAATGTGTATTTATTTGAAATTGCAAGATGCTCACGGGCGTTATGTTAGGTTACACACGTGTAACGCATCACTAACGCAGGTGCGTTATTTGGAGCGCACGTTATACAATTCACCAATGCACATGTGCGGTGTATTATTTAATACATCTTAGCGCTACAATAATCCCTGTTCATACAGGGGTAGCCATGTAAACCCTGGGCTACTAATCCTCTACCTAACACATAAGCCCTGGTACCAGCGCAGGCAGTGTTAGGGTTAAATATCTGCCCTTGCTGCTGCAGCAGTAAACAACTCTCTTGAGTGACGGGGAGGGGGTGGTCCTAAAGTCTGGGTACTGCCCTATCAGGGGCTCAGACCTAGGACCCTCCCTTGGGTACAAAAGGGGCTGCAGATCCAAATTTAGGCAGAGTGTGGAAGTGTGGAGCCAGGGCTCTTGTTCACCTTCCTTCCCCTCCCTCGGGAGTTGGAACAGCTACCCCATATGCCACCATGGGATATGGGAGTCAGAGAAAGACCTTTGGGGCCTCAAGACCCTGGGGGTTGAGTCCAGGGTCCCAAAAAAGAACATGTATGCTATAATTGCTGAATAAAGACCCAAATGCTGTTTATTATACTCCCACCTGAGGCTGCAGTCCTTCAGGGATGAGGGAAGAGTGTTTTCCACAGGGGACTGAAGCTACGGTATCTATGATAGTGTGACGACTCAGGAGATTCCTTCCTCTCCTTGTCCCTCTCTCCCATCTCCTGACACCCTTTCTACTCCTTCCCACTCCTCTCCTTCACCTTCTACCTCTCTCCCCTTGCCGCAGCGCGTTCCCCGCAGGTCCCGCATACACACGCGCTCCCTTAACCCTTGCCTTGATCCTCCCCGCTCCCTCTCCCCCGCGGTAGCTCCTTTACATTCCCCTGTGGTGCCATCCGTCCCGTTGCCTTCTCCTCGCGTGGTGCCCGCAGCGCGGCGTTCCGCACGCCTGGTGACGCGTCCGGTGCGTGCACTCTCTCAGCCCACAGAGGACGCACGTGCATGCTCCTCCCTGCCCTTGCTGGCCATCGCGCGGGCACAGGCCTCGCGTGCCTTCCCTTCCTCTTGGCTCCGTCCCCCTCCTGCGGTCTTCCCCTGCTCCGTGCGAGCCGCGCCTGTGTTGCAATCTGTGCGCGCGCATCCCCAGCTTACAGGGGGCGCGCGCACAGACGCTTCTTATCAGGTTCCCCCTGTCTCCGCGTCCCAAGCTGTACAGGCCATTCCCCTGACTGCCCCTTCTGTCTCCTCCTCTTCTTCCCCTGACCTATCTCCAGCTTTTCCTAATTCTCTCTCTACTCCTCCCCTCTCTGTCATTGGTGCACCTTCCTTTATTATCCCTGTCTGTCCACCTCTTCCTCGCTTTGCATAGTTCCTGTTTCCCTGTGTGTACCTGACCTATGCTGTGCTCCCTCTGTGCTCCTGTGCTTACCTGCTCCTGTGTTACTTTGGATTTCCCTGGCTTTGACCCCTGCTTACCCTGGACTACTCTGCTCTCTGGTATCCCTTTGAACCCTGCTACACGTACGACTTCGCTGACCTCTGGCTTCCTAGGACCTGGCTTGCCCTCTGACGACTCTACCCTCTGGATCTCTGAACATTGGCAAACGGACACGACTATTCTCACGGACATTCCCTAAGCGTTGCAAGTATACTCTAACAACTCTTCCAACAGGCCCAGCAACGCTATACCACACTCCGGGCTTGCTCCCAATGCTGTGGGTGTGTGATATCATACCATTCCCACCTCAGTACTGGGGTCTAGCTTGGTCTGCGGGCATACAGGCGTGACAGATAGGCCCTGTGTGAATGGAGGAACTGTACCAATGAGAAAGAACCACCCAGCACTGAAAGCCTGTCCTGTTAATCCCCAAACAACACCGGCAGGGCCTTCCTGTGAACCACCAGATAGCACCATCACCAGGTATCCACAGGAAATCTCCCTTAGGGTGGGGGAACATGTGTTACACAGGTAACGTAACAACGGTCGTTTTGGGCACGGACATTGTTTTTGTATATCATTAGCTTTGAGGATACCGTTAAATGGAGGAAAACCAATTAGGTAATGTCTTGTTAATAGACAAAAATTTCATGGAGCTTTGAGTATCTACCCCAATGTGTTTTAAAAAAATGTGGTCAGATGCCTGGATATCCATATACTATAGACTCCATCCTTCTGACCCCTTTTAAATAACCCATAAGATAGTTACTACTTCTACAAATTGACAGCCTTTGCTATGAATGTGACTATTTCTGATCAATGTATTACTAAGAACTACCATTAACCAAATACCAAAGCTAAAACCCCTTCATATCATACACTGTAGATATTTATGAGCATATGCTGTGGTTGCTATGAGAACACTGTATACTAAGGGATCTACTGTAACAATCCCTATGGAGCTCCGCTCAGCATCAGTAAAAGCTACTATTCTGCTAGGGGAAGTTATCCTGTGTGCTTTGATGGGAGGAGTGAAACACCTGCTCCTGGGTAATGAGTGCTGCGCATTTCCAACAAACAACTCAAAGGGATCACTTCCTGCACCGTTTCTAGCAAATAAAAACACCACTTGTGTTGCATTTGCATGTTTTAGACTGGTCTGCAACCCTGTCTTTCCCCATTATCACTTAGCAAATAGTGCTGATTCTAGAATAGGTCCAATAAGATTAGTGGTCTGCACAACTAGCAAAGATTATTTTTGTATTCAATCGATATATCTGGAGTCACTAACTCAGACTTGATAAGTTATTTGCTGTAAAAAAAAAAATGTGTTTACTGTAAACATCACCACCAGAAGCAAACTCATTGGGCTAGATTCACTAAAGGTTGATATAGCTGTGTTGAAATATGGAGTTATTAGATATTAGGATTGTGGTCATTTCTCTTTAATTTCCGCCACATTCATTATGAATTATGAATTCATAAATGGGTAACTACAGTATCTTCATCTAATTTGCATGCATTAAACGTGCGTTAATTTAGCATTACACCGTGTTAGTGATACAAATAAGTGAAAAAAAAATCGAAATAATCCACACTAGCAATGCAATTGTGGAGGGGGAGAGAAAAATCACACTTTTCTACCATAGCATTATTTTATGGGATTTCTTACAAAAACCTTCGCCAGAAAATTATTTAAGACATTTGATGTGTGAGGCTAGCAAAGCACTGCAAAGAATGCCGTCCGGCACCAATGAGGTTGGCATACAACATAGACACCCTACAAATAAAACACAAATGCATGTAACCCCTCTTCTTTTAACTATACCTCAGACGATATACTCCTGACTCGGAGGTGGGGGCCTAAGTCCGTATACGTTATGTTAGCCGCCACACGTGTATGGGGCCAGTAATAGGGGACACCACACCAGGTTACTCCTCTTTCGAAATGTTACTGTTATGTCTGAAGCACTTATTCCCATGATCTGTTATTTGTATTATTTGATACTTATATGATTGTCACGTGTATTACTGCTGTGAAGCGCTATGTACATTAATGGCGCTATATAAATAAAGACATACAATACAATATAACAGGTTTATGAAAAGAATGAACAACACACAGAACCCCAGCAAGCTCTTTTTGGGAACCCCTGAGCCCCCACAAAATAGATATGTATGTAGCCCCCTCTCCCCGGGCCAATTGCAGATCGGCCCCCCTAAGGTGTACTGGGGTCTGGCTACGTACAGTATCTTTATGTGGTGCATACCTGCTGGCAACAGGAGGGCCCGAGTCTCCCGCGATGACATGGGGGGTAAAAGGAACAGGTTACTGGGGTGGATGCCTTTGTTTTGTTTCAATGGTGCAGCGCCTCCATCTTTAGTAAGCCCCAGGAATGTGGGGTGGAATCCTTACCAGAGAGTGTTCCCACACCGGGATGAGAGATTCCAGTCTCACACAGGTTTGTCTTTCTTTTGTACAAGCAGCAGTCTTTATTCACAGCAGGGCAGCAGCAGCAGCCGACAGTACAGCTCATGCACCATCCACCAACTGTTCTCCTTTGTGATGGTCCTTCCCTGCCACCACTCTGGATCAAGGGCATCCAGAGTGGGGCTAACTCTTCCCTCACCCCCTAAGTAGGGTGAGAGGTACTGGTCCACCTCACTACACTATGGTTGGATCAGCTCTACTCATGAGCTGATCACTTTTCTCCTCCAACTCACTAACTACTCACACACTTCTAGCACTTCTACCACTCAATAGGAAGTGACACTGCTCTATGTAACCTCCAGTAGGCACGCCCCTGCGTCTCTTGATTGGACACAGGGTCCCATGACCTACCTTCACTTACACAGCCCAGTGTCATAAGTGGGGAAAACCCATATCAACTCCTGGCAATCTGAACTTAGCAGAGTTTACACACAGGAGGAGAATAGAACTATAGCCCCATTTCTTACCAGGGCTACACTCTCCCTCAGGTGGAATCTAATGGTCCCCACTTGGACCTAATTTGCTGGACCATCCTGTAGGTGAACAATCTGTGAACATACAAAACATACGTAATGAATATTGTGTACATCAGACTGTAACACCCATGATGGCGACATAACATTTGGGAACCTCCCAACATGGAGAACCCTAACTTCAATAATTATGACGGGGATCAGGCTTCTTCACTTCCCGCCCGTTGTGATCCACAATCTTAACAAAGAAGGGTTGTACAGGCCCATTCTCCGGTCTGTACAGGACATAGTGCATACAGATATTCCTGCCTGTACTCCAAGCTTTTATCACGGCACATATTTTATCCTCCCTTAAGTAAGTGGTATTACCAAACTTGATTCTTACGTGCTCAAGGACTGCATCTCTGGCCAAGGTATCTCTCTGGTTCTCGATCTCCTACATTATAGGCTCTGGCACGTATGGAAACTCATATCCAAGAGATTGCCGATATCTCGCCACTATGGCTCTGTCTGCCCTACTGAATTTAGTCAGTTTCGAGTTCCCAGCCTTGCCTGGCAGTACCCAGAACTGTGGCTCCTCAGGCGCAACATCATCATATAGAATAGATGAGCCTTTGGGGTAATCACTTTTTGTACAATATCTCTCCACCTGTTATCTAGCTCGTCGGCAACCTCCTGTGGAGAATATGTGCTTACGTCCCACCAGTAATCTACAATATCTTTCTTCATTAACACAAATCTGGTGCGGTCCATTCCCTCATGATACCCCGTGAATAACGGTGCAAACCATTTATATCGGTGCTCATATGATGATGGTACATTCATACCTTCCTCAGACTCTGTTCTGGAAGATACACCAGATGTCGCGGCCTCTGTAGAGTGCGAGCCTCTGCGCCTACCTCTGATAACATTCTTATAGATCGTGGGGTTCATCTTAGGTGGTGTGGGACTTACGGAACCCGCTTTCGCAGTAGACTGGGACCCTCGGGCCCTACCTCTAGGAACAGGATTAAACACAGTGGGGTTAGGTACACGTACAACACTTGACAATGGTATCTCCCCATCAGAACCCTCATCACTTGTCACCCAATCCCGCCAATGAGTTGAATACTTGGGCGTTTTATCCATCTTATTCCCACTAGGATCCGGTGGCACGACACGTGACGGGGCAGTGGCCGGGGCAATGGCGCTAGGGGCGGCAGACCATGGGATCGCCAATGTCCATTACAGTGTCTCTGAGTCGGGCGATGCCACGACCAGTAGG
The DNA here is from genome assembly GCF_040206685.1 of Ascaphus truei. Classification (NCBI taxonomy): domain Eukaryota; kingdom Metazoa; phylum Chordata; class Amphibia; order Anura; family Ascaphidae; genus Ascaphus; species Ascaphus truei. Next base: position 368,257,549 of record NC_134485.1, read on the forward strand.
TAACTTCTTACTGGCTCTTTCGGCAGCACTTCGGGCTCCTCGCTTGGCTACTTGGGCTTTAAACTCGTTGAACTCAGCTTCCAGCCCAGCTCTCCTTATGGAAGCAATTAAAGCTTCCGGGCCTCTGCACCAGTCTGACCCGGAAGTGCCGTCATCGCAGGTCGCCGCGGAATCTCCATCCGCTCCTTGGTCTCGCACCGGAAGTGCGTTGAGGACCGGAAGAGGCGGTGGTGGACCATCAGGGTCGCGGAAGGGCAGGTAGGCCTCAAGCCCTTCTCTCTCCATAGGTTCCTTCTTCACCTGGCGGGAATAAGGGGGTGGTGGTGTCCTCTTACCGCTCCGCTGTCTTGCGATGCTCTGCGGTTCCTCCATAGTCGTCTCGGATCCCATCTCCGCCACACTGGGAGTCGCCATGGCCGTGGGGCTTCTACGCGGTTCAGGCCGCACCAGCGCTCGTCGTCGGGGGGTCTCCGGACTCGTCTGCTCCATCTCAGAGGTAAGTGGGACTTCTTCTTTACAGCCGGGTGGTCCGCCGGCCAGCGCATCACCACCGATGACAGGCTCTCTCTCTCATCCGACGAGGACTGCAACGGCTCCTCCGCTTGAGAATCACCTTGAGAGCTGGCTGCACTGCCAGTGGGTATGGGTACGAAACGGCCCGCTCCGGTACCTCCACTGTGGTCGCGCTCTCCTCCGTCGGGACATCTCTTGGTGGCTGGTCCTGGGTCCCTACCTCAGGGGTGACATATGGGACCAGGGCAGCCTTCGCATCCACCTCCTCTACCTCGATCAGCGTCGCTGGAGAGGTATCTCGCGGGGTCTTGATCATAGGGCATGACTCGATAAGCCAGAGGTAGAACGTGCCACACTGTTGGCGCCGTGCCGTAGTACTTGGGGCCGGTCCCGGTGACCTGCATTGGATGCACAGGCACCGCAGATATTCTCGGCCATCAACCTCCACAACCAGGAAGCCTCGTGGAAGCTGATAAGTGGTTACACTTAGGTCAGCTATCTTTTGCGCGGGGGTTGAGTTGCTCAGCTTGCTGGTCTCGCTCTTAGCTCCTTCTCCTTCACCAGTCCAGCAGAAGTGAAGTTCCTCAGCCTCACTTCCTGTCCCTCCTTCCGCTGGGGAGGACTGCTTGGATTGGTTCTTGGTGTGCCCCCTCCCTCTGGTGGAAACAAGAGGAGGGGCACTCTCTTTCCTTGTGAGACGTGGCTTTGTCTGTCGGCCAGTCACTGTACAGGTGGGTGTGGCTTCGGCTTTCACGCCACTCTCTCCTTTTGGCTGGGGATCTGGGTTTAGCGCCAAACCCCTGCAAATCTCTCGCCACATTTCTTTCACAGCCTGCTTGCACGCAGCAAGCGCGATCTAGGCTTGGCGGGAATCGCCATTTTGGACTGGCTGCAACACGCGTTGCAGTGAATGACTCAGCTGTCGCCATTTTAACCTCCTCCATGCCCCGCAGAGCACATATATCTCTCGCCGCCATCTTTAGTGAGCCCTCTAAGCCCACGATAGCGCTACTCTCAGTGTCTATGGTGTAACTCATTCCTAGACACTTACTACACTTAATGGGGCTCTAACCAATGAATATAACGCATGGCATACCCCAGGCTAGGCAGAACTCTCTCCTAGTACACCACACTCGCTGACGGTTCATTACAAGCACTCTGTGGTGTGTTTTCTGGATACTGGCTAGTGTACTTGGCATTTCCTAAGTACTGGGCTTCAACCTACTTTTGGCCACTCATAGTGCAGACCCTATGCTGAGGTCCCTGGACTAGTTAACAGGCTAACCCCCACAGGAATCCGACACTATCTGCCTCAAGGGACTAGAACAGCTATAGCCACTTTATCCAAATTTACATCACCCTCATAGGGCACCCAGGGTGTACTGTGCGAGAGGACGCCCTCCTGACTACCCCTAGTCTGCAAGCATGCCCTTCCTTCTGCAGCACTTGCTCTGAAAGTGTACCTACATCTTTCAGTTCTGCTTCGCTGAAAACCTGTCCTGTTGCTCACAGCAATCTCAGCAGCGCCTCCAATTGTAGCCCCCTCTCCCCGGGCTAATTGCAGATCGGCCCCCCTAAGGTGTACTGGGGTCTGGCTACGTATCTTAATGTGGTGCATACCTGCTGGCAACAGGAGGGCCTTAGTCTCCCACGATGACATGGGGGATAACAGGAGTAGGTTACTGGGGTGGATGCCTTCGTTCTGTTTCAATGGTGCAGCGCCTCCATCTTTAGTAAGCCCCAGGAATGCGGGGTGGAATCCTTACCAGAGAGTGTTCCCACACAGGGATGAGAGATTCCAGTCTCACACAGGTTTGTCTTTCTTTAAAAGCAGCAGTCTTTATTCCCAGCAGCAGCAGCAGACAGGTACAGGGATGTCCAATCTACTCTGACTGTTCTCCCTCAGGATGGTCCTTTCCCTGCCACCACTCTGGATCAAGGGCATCCAGAGTGGGGCTAACTCTTCCCTCACCCCCTAAGCAGGGTGAGAGGTGCTGGTCCACCTCCCTACACTATGGTTGGATCAGCTCTACTCATGAGCTGATCACTCCTCTCCTCCAATTGTAACTCACTATACACTATCTCTCCTTCTCCCTAACTAACAGCAGACTAAATAGGAAGTGCCCTGCTCTTTTATGATATCAGCAGGCACCGCCCCTCTGTCTCTTGCTTTGACACAGGGTCAGGTGACCTACCTCCACCACTCAGGGCAAGTGCTTGAAGTGGGGGAAACCCATGATAACTCCTGGCAACCTGACTTACCAGGGATTATACCAGGAGGAGGATAGAACTATAGCCCCATTTCTTACCAGGGCAACAAGTGATATTAACACTCCAACATATATGTTCATTTAACAAGGATCTAGGCGTTTATTTTGTACAAGCAGCAGTCTTTATTCACAGCAGGGCAGCAGCAGCAGCCGACAGTACAGCTCATGCACCATCCACCAACTGTTCTCCTTTGTGATGGTCCTTCCCTGCCACCACTCTGGATCAAGGGCATCCAGAGTGGGGCTAACTCTTCCCTCACCCCCTAAGCAGGGTGAGAGGTACTGGTCCACCTCACTACACTATGGTTGGATCAGCTCTACTCATGAGCTGATCACTCTTCTCATCCAACTCACTAACTACTCACACACTTCTAACACTTCTACCACTCAATAGGAAGTGACACTGCTCTATGTAACCTCCAGTAGGCATCGCCCCTGCGTCTCTTGATTGGACACAGGGTCCCATGACCTACCTTCACTTACACAGCCCAGTGTCATAAGTGGGGAAAACCCATATCAACTCCTGGCAATCTGCCCTTAGCAGAGTTTACACACAGGAGGAGGATAGAACTATAGCCCCATTTCTTACCAGGGCTACATGTATATAAGTGTCAAAAAGGAGAGCTATTGATATGTGTGTTTTTTAACTTATTTTCAACTGTTGGAGGTTAGTGGCCCCTCCCTCCCAGGTTTTAAGCCCGCCCCTCCCAACTTCCCAAGTCAGCATGTCCTTTTCATTTTACTGGATATAGATCCTGTGTTGGTTTTCTCCCTCCTAATAGAGGTACATGAGAATTGTAATCCTAATAGAGGCATATTAGTATTTTATCTGGCAGTGTTAGGACCTGTGAACTGGGTCTGCCTTGTCGTGGCTCACAGGCTTACAATGCTTTGGCCAAAGGGTTAAACTAAAAACCCCTTTTCAAGAGAATATATAAGTATTTTACTGTGTATTTTTGTCAATTTGGATGTAGCATTGGGCTTCTCTGTTGCTTGTTGTATACATTTGCCACGCTCAATAGTTCTCCTTTTTGACACTTATATACATATATATTTTGTGGGAGCCCAGGGGTTCCCAAAAAGAGCTCGCTGGGGTTCTGTGTGTTGTTTGTTAACTTATTTTCAGCTGTCGAAGGTTAGTGGCCCCTCCCTTCTCTGTTGCTTTTTATGAATAGGATGAATAGATATAACACAGGTAATCAGTAACCACATGATCCTTAGGAATAGAATCAGTAAATACAAGGCACAATACAAATCATATCATTACAGTTCACCTAATCGCTGCACATGTATGTGTATTATAGTCCATGTAATAGGCCTCCCAGTCCTGGGTGGTCAGGCCTATATTTTTAGTACCGGTACCCCATTTGAGCTTGTGTATTGTCACTGTAAGTTGCAGGCTTATACTTCACAAAGATATGTAGTGTACTATTACTGTTCCTACAGTATGAACTGTCAGAGGATCCCTCCATCGGCAGTCTCTCTCTGGCTCTCTGTAGCTGGGTTCTCCGCTGGTTAGTTGTTCAATCGCCACACAGGGCCCATCTCACAGGAGGCTCAGGAGTCACTATCACTTTCTCAGCTCCGCGCAGATCTCAATGCTGTCATGGCTGCTCTTTAGGCTCACTCCCCCTCATAGTCCCTCCTCCTTTACCAGTCTTGCTACTGGCTTACCCCAGTCACATGTCCATGGAACCTGCTTGGGGGCAGTGTTCTAGTGTTGCTTGGCATACAGAGGGTGTTACACGCATAACATCCATATGTGCAAATAATAAGCATTTAGTTGCCCAAATGACCAGCAAGGCATGCGCTAACCATAATTAGCTGGCCACTTAGGCTGTCATGGCAATGCGATGTCATGTGACCCGCGGCATAATTTGACACCGCGTTGTCATGGCGACACTTCACCAGAAGCTGACGGAAACAAGGTAAGGAAACTTACAGAGGCCTCGCCCGCGATCCCCGGCATTTAGTTTAAATGCTTTGGGGAAGACTGCAGGGCCTCTGTAAGCACCGTGCCACCCCCCCCCCCCCCAGAAAATATCATGCCCCCCAGTTTGCACACCACTGATGTAAAGCAAAGTACAACTATGTCGAGTAGGTGTGTGAAGTGTCCCTGTGCCTGGGGACCTAAATAAAAATTCTCCAAAAAGTTCCTGGCGCATATCATTTTCACACTTGCTACCTCATTGCCCATATCAACATGTATATTTCTGTGGAGATACAGTAATGCAAAGTGTTTGTATCGTGCAATATTTGATACAGCATACATCATCATCATCAGTGACCAGTAGTGCATGTACTGTAACCCACTATGACCACAACCACAACACCCAAATGATCACGTGTATAAGTTCCTGTGACTGCCCACGTAAAACGGAGTTCATCCTTGAGATGTTCTTCAACAAAAAAACACAGAACATGAAATATTTTCTTTTTCAAATGGCGATTCATGTACCCTCTCCCGCCCGATAGAGGAGAGGAAAATAACTCTCAGACTTGGGAGTGTTTTAGCTGGAGCGAGGTTCCTGTCCACGGTTCTGCCAGGGCCGCATCGGTGAAGAAATGCGAGGTTCAACGAGGGAGCGGATACATTAAGGCTCTAGATTATATCAATTAAGTCCTTAAAGGGGCCATACCCCGCTCAGATAGCTGTACTACAAGCCGCAACCTCCAGTGTTTAAGCGGCACTACCTCGCTCAAGCACAACGAAAGAAGGAATGGCGACCATCTTGAAACACCTAGAAAACCTAAGAAGGGCCAGAGCATGCGCAGAGAGGAAGCTGCGCGGATTGTTCCATAATGCCCCAGCAGCATCCCTCTATCTCCTCTCAACCACTAATTTCTACCTAACCAAACATGCCTATCAAATTCAACCCCACGATCCCCCCGATCCCCACCCCCACTCAATGTATAGATAGATAGAATTTTTTTAATGATATTTGATCTGACATCACTGTATTACCTTGGGTTTTAAATCTGTTGAGATTGATTCTCAGTTGCTCCCCCATTTCATAAACCCCCCTTCCCCTACCACATCTTCCCCTCCCCCCTTTTTTTACTCCCTCACCCCTCCCCCCCTCCCTTCATCTCCCCCCTGTGAGGATTGGACCTGGATCAAGCCCCGTGATGCGTCCCATGACGCATTGGGTGACGCCCCTCGCGCGAGCGCCGCAGTGCTCCTTCTGGCACCGGACCTAGGCTCCAACCCCACACCGCTTCCCATGGCGCAACGGAGGACGCTCCTGTCACGGCGGCGTCGCGTGACCAGAAACACTCAAGGGGTTAATGCTAACTCCCTTCATTACTCCACAGCTGACATTCACTCCGCCCCTGCCTATCAGTACACAGTCTATGTGTGATGACTCACTGCCTGCAGCCTTCCCATTGGCTCCCTGTGCTTTATATGCTCTGCCAGCCCTTAGGCAAATTGACTACCCATCACAGCGCTGACCTTGTGAAACCAACTCAACTGTGGCAAGTAACACAGATCAAGAAGCTTCCTAAAGAGTGCGACAATACACTCAACAAGAGAACTTGGAGTAATGAGGCTCAAGCCTCGGTATCCAATATCACCACTGACAGATTTAATCTGCCAGTAAGAACAGAACGGTCAGGCAAATTGACTGAGCACAAACTTGTGTTTATGTACGAAGTGCTTGCCTCAAGCATCTTGCTGCCCTGCTGTTGCTCTGTGCAATCTGTTTGATATCTTGTACCTTTGACCTCACCTTTAACCCAGACCTCTACCTTCTCTGACCCCTGGACCTCGGCTACGCACACGACCATTCTGACCTCTCTACTCCTGGACCCCGGCTACGCACAACGATCCTCCGACTTCTCCAATTCTAGACCATGGCGAGTATTATGACTATCCTGACCTCTCCTACCCTGACCCAGCTACAAGACTACGACTCTGAAATCCAAACGTGGTTGCGCGGTTGTTGGTCGGTGTATTCTAACATCCCCACCTCAGTCCTGTGGTCCCATCCTGTTTGTGGTAAGCATTTGTTACACCTCCTCGCTAAACTGGAGCTGAAATAAAATGATATGGGTTAACCACTCACATCGCTAAGGATTCCCATGCTACAATATAAGGTTGGCTGAATGTGTATAAAGTATAAAATCTACAGTATGGAAGGTTTTAAAAGACATTTTATCTGCAATACTATATAACTATGTGATATACCTGTACCAGCATTGAGCCGCTGCTACCCCTCCCTGACCGGTACAAAAGCTATTATATTGATCCTGGACGCTGAAAAAGCATTTGATAGAATAAAGTGGGCATTTCTAGACTAAACAATGTTGAAATTTGGATTTAAGGGTCCGTTTCTGGGGGGGTGTTAGAGCCCTATAGCAGACACCTACAGCTTACGTCAAACTTCCTGGAGGAGATTCGAACCCAATCACGATTAAAAACGGAAACAGACAGCTGCCCCTTGTCCCCGCTCCTCTTTGCACTAACGATTGAGCCCCTAGCTGCGACAATTAGGGGTGAAGCCAACATACAGGGAATCTCAATTGGGGGGACAAATTATAAAATCTCCCTATTTGCGGATGATATAATATTAACCTTAGCTAACCCACTGATATGCCTCCCCAACCTCCAGATTAAATTAGATCAATTCAGCAAAGTTTCAGGCTACAAAGTTAACAACGTCAAGTCAGAAGCCCTAAATCTAAGTCTCCCAAACCCGGAACTTAGGCTGCTGCAATCAATTTTTAACTATAAATGGAGTTCCACATCTATTAAGTACCTACTGTAGGAATTAAGATCGCAAACTCCTATAACTCCCTATATCAATGTAACTACCCTTCCCTCTTTGACAAAATCAAAAAAGACCTGCAGGAATGGAATAAATTCCAGATATCGTGGATGGAAAGAATTATCTCCACCAAAATGAATATCCTCCCAAGACTTCTTTACTATTTCCAAACCCTCCCGATAAACATTCCACTGCATGAGCTTAAAAATATTCAAGACCGAGGCTTCCGGTGACGTCACCAGGAATGGTCGGGTAGGCAGGGAGCTCCGTGGACCCGCTGTATAATCCGCATTAAAGCAACACACACCACCCGATTTTTACTCCACTTTTTTGGATTAATACAAGGGGGAAAGCATCAGGAATGTCAGGGAGAGGAAAGAAACCCACAAATCAAGCGGTTTCAAAGTTTTTTTCGCCTTCTCAGAGGAGAATGGAGGAACCGACAGAAAGGCAAGATGGCGGCGGTCCACGCTGCTCACCCGGTGCAACGAGTACTCGCAAGCAGACAGAAGGGACCTCAGCACCAGGGACCCCAGTAACAAGGGAATACATGGAGGAGCTGTTTGCCGAAATGCATAGAAAACTGCACCAGTCTTTACAAACTGACCTAAAGGAGGCAGTGAGGGACATCAGGGAGGAAATCTCTACCCTGACAAAGAGGACAACAGACATTGAGGCAAAGGTGGAGGACGCCTGGACAAAACAATCAGCTGCAGAAGAGGAAATAACACGTCTACGGGAAGAAATAGCAGCTTTGAAAGAAAACGAAGAGGATCAAGAAAACAGGGACAGACGCCAGAATATTCGCGTCAGAAATGTCCCTGAGACGATTGCCCCCTCTCAAGTAAAAGCATATATACTGGAACTATTTGCATTGATCTGTGGAGACATCCCAGAGAAAGACCTAGAGATTGACAGGGCCCACCGAGCCCTGGGCCCTAAATCAGATGATCCCAAGAGAAGAAGGGACATCATTGTAAGGCTGCACAGCTATTCCTCAAAAGAAAGGATCCTTGCTGCCAGCCGAGAGATGGAATCTCTCATCTTCCAAGAAGAAAGCATTCAACTATATAGTGATCTCTCAAAGCAAACAGTAATCCGGCGTCAAGAGCTGAAGCCTCTTACCTCACTCCTGAGGGAAAAAGACGTGAAATACCGGTGGGGGTTCCCCTTTAAGTTAATTGTTAACAAAGGAGGAAGGTTTTTCACTATAAGATACCCCGAAGACATGTTCCCGTTTGCCCAGGCCCTGGGTCTGACCCCCCCTCCATCGTGGCTGGAGACCCCCCCAGCCAGGAACCAGAAAGAAGACAGAGGTGGACCAGCAAGAACCTCCGAAAGAATTGCTGCCCTCCAGCAAAAGACTCCAAGAAATAAATAAATAAAGCCTTAAACTTACCCGAGTGAGAGGTGAAGGACTTGCCACTAGACCCCTGGACCCCTGAGGCGGAGAGCTGTTGAGACCAACCCCCCACTCCGGGGACGGAGCGCCGATGCGACTTACCCGGAGGACGTCCGCCACGTGTGCGCTCACCGGCTCCCTTCTCGCGAGAGGGGGAACTATTGCGTGTTTCCCCCGAGCCCACCAGCTGACCGGAGGAACCCCGCGACGGGACACCGGGCGGGATATCGAACCCTGCTGCCGAGTTACTGCCCGGGAGTTACAGCTCCCCAGCTGGGGACATGCTTGGGGACCCCTGTGTACCCCGAGGAGTACCAAGACCGGCACCCAACCAGCTTAGATGATCGGGAGACGGTGGCGGGTTTGTGGGGACCTTGGGGGGGTGGCGGGAGGGTGCTCCTTACCGAAATTTAACACACGAAACGGACACACTACCCTCCCCCCGCCCTGCCCGAACGACCACCCCCCCCCTCCTACCCCGGCCCAGGGATCAGCATGTACCTGCTTAGTGCATGGGTACCCTGTACATGTTTATTGCAGGGTGCCTTGTATATGCTTAACGCACTGGGCTCTGTATTTGCTTCCCCCCCCTCTCCCCATGTACCCCCCCTCCCCCCCCTGCACCCCCTCCGTCCCCCTGCACCCCTTCCCTCCCCCTGCACCCCCTCCCCCCATTCCCTCCCCCTGCACCCCCACCCCCCCCTCCCCTTCCCCTGCACCCCCACTCCCCCCTCCCCTTCCCCTGCACCCTTACCCCCCCTCCCCCGGCACTACCCTCTCCCCCCCCCTCCCTCCGGCACTACCCTCTCCCCCCCTCCCTCCCCCTGCACCCCCCCTCCACCCCCCCCTCCCTCCCCCTGGACACCCTCCCTCCCCCCCTCCCTCCCCCGGCACCCCCCCCCCACCCGGTGGATAAACCGGGGATTACCGGTATTACCACAATAAGTTAAAATATAAGTGATGTTTAATATTGTTGTATTGAGGTTGAAAAGTTCTCAACATCGTTGCTAACTGCTATCTGAACACTTGATCCCCATATGTTGATAAGCTGTCATGGAACGCTAGACGACCCCCCTCCCCAGCGATCAACATATGAGCACCTATTGTATGGGTAATGTGAATGGGCTTATTGCACTGCGCTTTGTATATGTATGCTGCATAGGGCTCGTTATATACATCTCCCCCACCCCCGGCACTCCCCTCCCAGCACTCCCCCCCTTCCCCTTCCACTCCCCCCCGGCACTCCCCCCCCTGCGCTCCCTCCCCCCACCCCCCCCTGCGCTCTTGCGCTCCCTCCCCCACCCCCCCCCCCCCCAGTGCTCCCCCCCACCCCGCCTGCGCTCTTCCCCCCACCCCCCCACCCCCCTGTTCTCCCTCCCCCACCCCCCATGCACCCCCCCTGTTCTCCCTCCCCCACCCCCCCCTGCACCCCCCACCCCCTCCTGCTCTCCCCCCTCCCTCCCCCCCCTCCCTCCCCCGGCACCCCCCCACCCGGTGGATAAACCAGGGATTCCCGGTATTGCCACTATAAATTAAAATATAAGTGATATATAATATTGTTGTATGGAGGTTGAAAAGTTCTCAGCATCGTTGCTAACTGCTATCTGAACACTTGATCCCCATATGTTGATAAGCTGTTATAGAACGCTAGTCAAACCCCCATTCCTCCCCCCCTCCCCAGGGATCAACATATGGGCGCCCATTGTATGGGTACTTTAAATATGCTTATCGCACTGTGTTTTGTATATGTATGCTGCATAGGGCTCGGTATATACATCCCCCTCCCCCCCTTGCACTCCCCCTTCCCTCTTCCAGCACCCCCCACCCACCCCCCCTGCCCTCCTCCCCCCCCCCTCTCCCCCTGCCCTCCTCCCCCCCTCTCCCCCTCTCCACTCCCCCCCCTGGCACTCCCCACCCCCCCTGCGCTCCCTCCCCCACCCCCCCATGCGCTCCCTCCCCCACCCCCCCTGCGTTCCCTCCCCCACCCCCCCCCACGCTCCCTCCCCCACCTCCCCTGCGCTCCCTACCCCACCCCCCCTGCGCTCCCTACCCCACCCCCCCTGCGCTCCCTCCCCCACCTCCCCTGCGCTCCCTTCCCCACCCCCCCTGCGCTCCCCCCCCTCCTGCGCTCTCCCCCCCCCACCACTCCTGTGCTCTCCCCCCCCCCACCTCCCCTGCTCTCCCCCCCTGCTCTCCCCCCCCCCTGCACCTCCCTCACCCAACCCGAAGGGCCTCCCCTCAAGCGAAGCATATAAATGTGACAAAATTAAAGTAACTGTTGAATGCACACACACAATTGTTGAATGGTGGGCTCTATCCGGTGGACAAACCAGGGATTCCCGAAACGGTCTTTACAAACTGAAATATAAGTGACGTATGATACTGTTACACCAAAAGGGGAGGTTGGTAAAGTTTTTAGCAATGCTACTAGCTGCTATCGGAACAACTAATCCCCTTTTGTGGATAAACTGCCAAAGAATGTTAAATGCTTATGCCTGCCCCCCGATACACACTAACAAGCACCCTTCCCCCTCACTCCCCCCCACTTCACCCCTCCCCACCCTGCCCCCCCCTCCTACCACCCCCCCTTCCTCCACCCCCTCGCCTTCCTCCTGCCCCCTCTCCCCCCTGGTCTCCCCCCCCCTAAATGATAAGTGTAGTAGATAAGAGGGGATTACTCAAAATTTGCGGTGAAAGCATGCACGCAACTGTACTAGTGGAAGCCCCACCAGGCGGACAAACTAGAGGAAACAAGCATTATTGATCCAAGTTGTAACACAAGTTACCCAGCACTGTTAATTCCCTGAATGCACAACCCCCATGGGCTGGAATATCGTTACCCCCGTTACCCCCCCCACCCCAACCCAATCTATACAAATAGGCACCCCCCTATCCTCTCCCTCTACCCTTCTCCACATCCCTCCCCTCCCCCCCCCGCCCGTCACCTGACGGAAGTTACATGGACCCCCAATTTAAGGCCCCTAACCAAATCCCTAAACCAGCATCTAATGGTGTGACTGACAAAAATAGGTAAGGGTCCACGACCTCCTGCCCAGACAGAGAGGCGACAGACCCGGAATCACCTCCCAAGGGCCTTAAGCCCAACAACCGGCTAGTAGACTACCGGTTTATATTTTTACTAGGCCACTCAGAAGCCTAGTCTCTTTCTTCTCCTTTCCCTATACCCCCCGCTGATGCTGTCCCAGCGGGAACCCCTCCTCCCCTCCCATCATAGTCCCTGTCCCTTCCCGCCCTTCCCCCCCCACTTTGCCCCTGGGGGGACGACCCTGGTCCGGATGCACGGCCCCACATCCTAAAGGAAGCACTCAAGCAGACCCTCGCTGTTGGGAAAGGTGAGGCCCTAAAAAACTCCACCGATAAAAGCCCATATGGCTAGCAAATCCGCAATCAAATTGGTCTCCCTCAATGTAAAAGGCCTACAAAACAATAGAAAAAGACGATTAGCTCTTCAAGAAATGAAGAAGTCTGGCGGAGACATAATTTTCCTCCAGGAGACGCACTTCAAATCTCAAGATCCGCCCAAAACATTCCAAAATGCATTCCCCTTGGGGTTTTATTCCTCATTTAGCAGTAAAAAAAGGGGAATAGCAATTCTAGTCCGTCAAGGAACCCCATTCAATTTAACAAAAACAGTCATAGATCCAGAGGGTAGATTTCTGGTGGTGTATGGTACACTCTCAGGGACGGAAATCGCTCTAGTCAATCTATATGCCCCGAATGAAAACCAGATAGCATTTCTGAAAAAAGTGTTAGAGGACCTAGACCCAAAATACCTGTCCTCGGTGATAGTGGGAGGAGACCTGAACATGGTCCTTAACCCAATAGAAGACAAATCACTCACCCCAGGCCGACCACCCCCGCCCCAATCCGTAAGCAAGGGGAAGAGATTCAGAGAGATACTTAAGGAATTTTCCTTGTTGGATATATGGAGAACCCAACATCAGGGCCAAAGAGATTATACGTTCTTCTCAGCACCTCACCAGACCTACTCTCGCATTGATTACTTCCTTGGATCCAAGAACATCTTAGATGCCTCCACAGGCTCAGATATAGGCCCAACAACCTGGTCAGACCATGCACCAGTCACCGTAACTCTATCGGTCCCCTTCGTAAAAACAACCTCCTATAATTGGAAGTTGAACGACACTCTACTAAATTGTCCAGAGGTAGAGAGGAAGATCAAAAAGGCCCTCAAGGAATACTTCTTTAACAACTGTGGCACGGTCTCATCACCTGCTACATTATGGGAAGCCCATAAAGCAGCAATCAGAGGTCATTTCATCTCGATTGCCTCCTATAAGAAAAAAATTAAGGCAAAAGTAATAAAAGATCTGACAGAGAAAATAACCAATTTGGAACAACAACATAAAATTAACCCATCAAAAAGAATATATAAAGCTCTGACCGCCACCAGAAATGAACTAAAAAGCATCCAGCTAGAAAGGGTGGAAAAAGCCCTCAAATGGACAAATCAGAGATATTACGACAAAGGGAACAAGGCCGATAGACTGCTAGCATCTAAATTAAGAGGCGTACAAAAAAGGTCCCAGATCACGGCGATAAGAAGCAGGTCTGGGGAAGTGCTATATAATGAGAAGAAAATAGCGGACGAATTTACTAAATTTTATACTAAACTTTACAATTTGAAGACCCAAAAGGAGGCCTCAGATTCGGCAAGGTCAGAAGCAATCTTAAACTACCTAGCTGACTGTGACCTCCCCAAATTGACGGAGGAAGAAAATTCCCACCTCAACTCTAAAATCACTAAAGAAGAACTGATATCCGCAGTAAAGGCTTCTAAAATATCCAAAGCACCAGGCCCAGACGGCTTCTCCAATATCTATTACAAAAGGTTTCTCCCAGTCTTAACCCCACACTTGCTGAGCCTGTTCAATTCTTTCCTGGAAGGGAACCCTATCCCGCCATCAATGTCTCTAGCTAATCTGGCCATTATCCACAAAGAAGGGAGAGATCCAACACAGTGCGGAAGCTACAGGCCCATCTCACTCCTAAATAACGATTTGAAACTCTACAGTAAAATTTTGGCAAACCGGCTGAATCCCATTCTGCCAAGATTAATAAACATTGATCAGGTAGGGTTTGTTCTGGGGCGTCAAGCCTCAGACAATACCAGAAAGATCTTTGACATTATTGAACATGTCCATCTGACCAACACCAAGGCAATGCTACTAAGTTTAGACGCAGAGAAGGCATTTGATAGAATCGATTGGCTTTTCCTCACCAAAACGTTGGAGAAATTCGGCTTCAAAGACTTGTATCTAGAAGGAGTAAAGGCGCTGTACCAGAACCCATCAGCAAGGGTAAAACTGCCAGGAGGAAACTCGGAGAGATTCCAAATACGAAATGGTACAAGACAGGGTTGTCCCTTGTCCCCCCCCCTCTTTGCTCTCACCATAGAACCTTTGGCGGCTAAAATTCGAAATAATATAAGTATACAGGGCATAACGATTGGAAAAACAAATTACAAAATTTCCCTGTTCGCTGACGATATTATTTTAACGCTAACCAAACCCCAAACCTCCCTTCCCAATCTCCAAAAGGAGCTTGAGGACTTTGGGGGCATATCAGGATATAAAATTAATAGTGATAAATCGGAGGCCCTAAATCTCAGCCTAGCAGAGCCAGAAGTGAAATTAATCAAAATAAACTTTGCATATAAATGGAGCCCTTTATACATCAAATACCTGGGAGTGAATGTATCAAAGGACTACCAGTCACTATATCAATGTAACTACCCAGCTCTCTTTGACAAAATCAAAAAGGATTTGAGCAAATGGGAAGATTACCAGATATCGTGGATCGGAAGGATGATATCTTTAAAAATGAATATACTTCCAAGATTACTGTATTTTTTTCAAACCCTCCCGGTCCATGTTCCCGGCTCAGAACTCAAAAATATCCAAAATAGAATGTTCCATTTCATTTGGCAAGGCAAAAGACCCAGAGTAGCCCGCTCAGTTCTACTGTCACCACGGGGGAGAGGGGGCATGGGAGTCCCAGATATCCAAAAATATTACCAAGCTGCTCAACTAAAGCAAGCGGTACTATGGAACACAGATCCGGCCCAAAGATGCTGGCTCCAAATTGAAACATTCTATGCTAAAATGCCTTCTCTGCCAGCATGCCTATGGAGTATGGAAAGAGAAGATATGCCACCGCGAAATTTCAACCTAAGAACGGCAAGACACACGTGGGAAGTCTGGCTAAAAACTAAAATCAAATATAAGCTTACCTCAATGGGGTCACAACTTACACCAATATTTGATAATCCTAAATTCCCCCCGCGGTGTGCGTCAAAACAATTCGACCAACTAAAGTCAAAAGGTATAAAGACATTGAGGGATATGGTGAGTCTGGGAGGCCTCCTAAGCTACCGTGACCTGAAAGCGAAATATAAGATCCCGAACTTGGACGCGTTTAAGTACCTCCAAATTAGACATTTCGCCCAAAAGGTATCGCCAAGCCCGGAATTCCCCTTTCCTACCAGATTCGAGAGATTATGCGAACCCGAATCAGATCAAAGGGGACTAATCTCCAGGATCTACTCGGAGATAGAAACAAGGGAGGGACCTCCCCAGCATGATTACATGCATAAATGGGCCGCCGACCTGAACATAACTATCGAGGAGGAGGACTGGGAAGAAATCTGGGGAGCGGCCGCAGGGACATCTATCTGCACCACCACAAAGGAAAACATTTATAAGGTACTCTTCCACTGGTATCTCACGCCAGTGAGACTAAAACAAATCTACCCTCTGGCATCGGACCAGTGCTGGAGAGGCTGTGGTCAACGGGGGGACATGGCCCATATCTGGTGGTCATGTCCAGAAATTAAGAAATACTGGACTACGGTCCAAAAATTAATAAAAGAGGTCACAGACCTTGAGGTACCCATTGAGCCACTGACCTACCTACTGGCCAGACCAACTGAGGAAATTGGTCGTCCAACTAGGAAATTGATCTCCTTTATTCTCACAGCGGCAAGGTGTGAAATAGCGTCTTCCTGGAAGAAGGTAGCCCCCCCTACTAAGGGTATGTTAAAAAAAAGAATCAACGAAGTGATGCTTATGGAAAAGCTTACGGCCTACCTAAAGCAAAAAATGAAACCGTTCGAAAGGGTGTGGGAACCGTGGCTGACATTATAGGATGAGGGCCCCCTTCGGGTCAAAACAGGAATCCCCCCCCATAGAGAGCTAGCAGCCCTAATAACTGGGACGCAGGCCGCCCAGAAGATACACTCCCCCCCACCTCTCCCCCCCCATTCAGGTTCCCCCCCCCTACTTCGGTACTATACCAAGCTTCCCCTTCTCGGGAAGTGCTCTTCATGGGCAAGTTGCCTTGCCCTTCTTCCATAAAAATCGAAAATGGCGTAATGTATTGGGATGAAAAATGTTGTCCCTTGTATTCATGTAACCATGTATCTACCCAATAAAAAAGTTTGGAAAAAAAAAAAAAAATATTCAAGACCGAATATTCAAATTCACTTGGAAAGACAAAAGACCGAGAGTATCAAGATCGATAATGTTGGCCCCAAAGACGAGCGGCGGCATGGGGGTTCCGGATATTATTAAATACTTCCAAGCGGCCCAACTAAAACAAGTAGTAATATGGAATAATGAACCAGCAACCTGTGGCTGGCTAGGAATTGAAAATCATTACGCGAGACCTCTATCCCTCACAGCGGCTCTATGGACCCAAGGGACCAAAGAGACACTAACAGGAAGGTTTGACTTGGGAGCGATGAGGTGCACATGGAACATATGGTCCAAAAACAAGAGGAAATTTGCTTTAGCCTCCTCTCTATTCCAGCTAGTCCCCATATTTAATAACCCAGAGTTTCCTCCTGTAGACTCTCATCAACAATTTTCCCAATTTAAATATCAAGATAGCAGAGGACATGGTGGAAAAGGGGAAAATCATGTCCTTCGAGGAACTACAAAATAGATACCAAACACAAGACTTGCAGTTTTACAACTACCTTCAAATCAGACATTTTCTCTTGACAATAGCTAATAAAGCAAGGTTCCTAATAAAGCAAGGTTCTTATCAAAATTTGAAATGTATTGTAAAAAAGGCACCTACCAGAGAGGCCTGATTTCGGGAATATACGGGGGAATCGAGCCCTCTGTGTCCAACCAAACACATAACTATATGTTAAAATGGTGAAAACTAGAAAAAGCACACCCTTCTACAAGCATTCAATGTATTAAATGATATGATTGTTTAATTAAAATCATTTTTAATGATATTAAAGTAAAAAATATATACTAAGTTACACTATAAATTATAATACATCTAAAGTGTATCAAAGTGCGTAACCTGTATATAATAATCAGGTAGCGTACGGACTGATGGCTTATGTATAATTATAAGACATCTACTTGTTCCTCAAAATCTGTAATTACCAATTGTGATAGCTATTTTGTATAGGCACACAAATGGTGTATAGTTGCCTTGAGGCACGAATCAAAGGCTGTATCAATTTATAGCCCCTTAAAACAACCAGAATAGCAAGATACTGCTTAAGAAATACACATGTAAAACAACTATAATGAGCCCACAAAGTGTGTTTATGTAGCTCAGAGGCACGGATCGAATCCGTATCAAAGTATAGCCTCCTAAATAAATGTATAGTTAGTAACAAGCAGATCATTAGCTATCAAAAAATGATTAAAAGTATTCAGGAACAAGGGTATCGCAGACAGATAGGGTAACTAAAACAAGTAGCCAAGAGCTGGTAAATCAACCAGTAAACATACTAGCTGAATATAGTGCCAAATGCAACAATTAGACAACACTATAAAATGTGTCTAAAGTGGCGTTAGGCATATCTCATTGCGCAATGCATAGATAGTACAATATCAATGTTTAGAGATGAAGGCTCGCAGCAAGTTTAAAGTATCAGACCTGCATCAAGGCGACTTGTAAGTCCTACCGGCACTCCGATGCGCCTAGCCCCTTACTGCTGCATACAAACGTCATGACGTCAGTCTAGTCCTGCCTCCCACCTGACGTACGTTTCGCAGAGGCGCTTTGTCAAAGGTGGTGACGTCTGGATAGACAGAGGAGGTACATATATGCAACTGATCACCAATGGGACAGTGATGCAGGGCAGCTGAGATAAACCCTCTAATGGCTATTAAGCCCATTCAAACAAAGGGGAGACAATTAAAACCAAATGGAGAACTAGGAATAAAAATAAATAAATCGTAAATCCCAAATTGTGTCTTAAAGACACAGTGTGCTAATTGTGTCAGAAGGAGTAAATGACTACCGGACGCAAAAAAGAATGAAGTATTAACCAGGTGAGTAAAATAGTGTAGACTTTGATGCAGAGGTATAGAGGAAGGGTATAACCACTGGCAAGGTGTAAACTCAGGGTTATTAACCATTAGATGAAAGGGGAAAACAGAAAGCCCTCATTAACCCCTATTGGAGCTAATGTGCCCAAGGTATAAATCCATTTGGATTCTTTTTGAAGGATTAAACGATTCCAATCCCCACCTCTCGGATTGGGGGGAATGCTTTCTATTCGCAAAAATGATAAATTAGTGGTGTCTCCTTTGTGCACTTGATGAATATGATTGGCCAGGGGGGTGTCAAGATGGTTGCGAATGGCCCCCAGATGTTCTAAAATACTCAATTCTCTAATTGTCTTGCCCACGTACTTTTTGCGACACTGACATATCACCTGATAAATCACGCCTTTCGTTCTGCAGTTAATAAACTGCCGAACCGTAAAGGACTTGGTGTCATTCCAGGTGAAGAATTTTTTTGTCACAGAGATATGTGCACAAGCTTTACAGACCTGGCATTTAAAATTGCCAGTAGATCTATTAAGTAACCAAGTGTTAAGTAGAGGTGGGAGTGAGTAGAATAAATCTAACTGGATGTACTATGTTGGCTAAACAGAGCACACTTGGAAGGTCCCAAATGATAGCGCACTGCAGGCCAGAATTGTGTTATATCAAGGTCAAAATGTGCGAATGAATGTAAACAGTTAAAGTAATTTTAATAATGCACATAATGGTTAAAATTAAAATATACATCCTAAATAGGATCTATATAGAGACCCTAAATGAAGGTTG
The DNA here is from genome assembly GCF_040206685.1 of Ascaphus truei. Taxonomy (NCBI): domain Eukaryota; kingdom Metazoa; phylum Chordata; class Amphibia; order Anura; family Ascaphidae; genus Ascaphus; species Ascaphus truei. Next base: position 368,276,633 of record NC_134485.1, read on the forward strand.
TATATATATAGTTGTTATGGTTTAAATAACCAGTCAAACAAAGTGAATCATTAGTGTTCCTCCTGTAGACCTACTTGGCATATCATACTCTAGTGAGTGTATCCTTGTGTGTAACCCGCAGTGGATGATCCAAGTATATATGTCTAGTACATTTGTACAATGATGATCATTTGAGTCAATTGTTATGCTTCTGGCATCTCCGGTCTACTATATATATATATATGTAGCCCTCTTACCCCCACCCTAAGTGAGATTGGGGTGTGTAGGTGTATCTGACTACTTCTCAGTGTGGTGCTATACCTGTTGGCTCACAGGAGGGCTGAGCTTCCGCCACGGGGAACCTGGGGCAATTATACTAGGGGTACTTACTTCCAACGATGCAGCGCCTCCACCTGCGATGGCTCCCACCATAGGGGGAGTGGTTCCTCGCAGGACAAGCACAATAATCGATACTCACACAGATATATATTAACTAGGAACTTTACTGTGTTATGCAAGAAATTAGATCACGCAATATCATCATAACCTGTGTCCCTCTCTAGAGGAGACACTTACTGCGTCGCGCAGGACGCTTCCCAACACTAGGTGATCCCACCCAGTGTCCCGAGAATCCCCACCCAATGTCCCGCACTCTAGGAGAGAACGTGGGTGACTGCGCAGTCACTAATTAATGTGTTAGGCCTGTTGGTGCACATATATATTGAATACCTTCCGAGCACTCCGATGCTCGGGCCTGCAACACTCTTCTAAAAGGGTCAGACGTGCGATGCATCCGTCTGATCCTATCCAGGTACTTCTCCAGGAACCCCAACGAGGGTCCCACCGCTTCACGGGAACACAACCGAATCACGGCAACACCAACCGCATCACGGGAACAGCAACCGCCGCTATCCCTGTCTATCCCTAACTAACCCTAAAGCGACAGGAACCCTAACCTAGGGCCTGTCCCTGATGAACCGCAACCTGGGGTGGCTTGGGGAAAACTCCTAGGGCCTGCGGGGTAATAACCTGCCCCACTCCCCTAACTCATCCCAGTCCTGACACTCACTGAACCCTAACACTAACACTAACACTAGCAGCTACGCACTAGCAGCTACGCACTGCAAACTTCGTAACGCGTACAGCAACTTGCTGCACACTAGCACTATGCCTTCTTGTCAGGCCTCACAGCCCTGCCAGCCGTGATCCTGACAAGACAGCACACACACACGCACTAAGGGCAGCGTCCCTATCTGGGCCGTCCCTCAGCACTTACCCACTAACCTGGTGGGGAGTTGGGGCCTTACTTGGGATGTGGGGGACCTTACTCGATGCAGGAGCTGCACATGCTCTCTGCACCCTTCCTTCCCTCACAGCTCCCCAGCTCCAACTGACAAACATGCTGCAGTCCAAACAATGTATCCACTTTCCTTGCCTGGCCTTCCTAAGCCCTATTGGCTCCCTGGTGTCACATGGGGCATACAGAGACTCATGGGACTCGTAGCCCCTGCTCAGAGTCTTCCCTGGTAGGCTAGGGGTTCGCGGGCTTTTGTTGCACTTCCCTGCACAGGCACAGGCTATCTGGGGCTGCCTCACTATTCCCTGGCCTCTCCCTACACTCGCGCGACTTCTCCCTAACTCTCGTAGCCTCCCTGCGCATGCGCGAGCTATCTGGGGCTCTCCTGAGTCTGGGCCATCCCTGCGCATGCGCAAGCTAATGCGCAATGGCGGCGTCCTCAATGGCGGTGCCCTGCTCTGCAGCCGCCGGGACCTTAGAGACGCGATCGCGGCCTTAGCAACGGCCCGATCGCGTCCCCGGCAACCGGCCGCAGGCAGGGGAAGCCGCGCTGCTCCCTGCTCCAGCCCCCACCCTTGGAAGCAGCCGTCGGGTCTTTCGGCACCCGCGATCGAGCTGCCCAAGGGGAGGGGGGTCTCAAGGAGCTGCAGGAGCTCCAGGCTACACTCTCCCCCTGGTGGAAAATCCAACGTCCTCGCTTGGACAACGCCATACCCTGACATAAGGTTTATACAATTAAAATGCATGGCACAGAACATACAACACGTGTCGAATTTACCCTTCAGGTTACATTGCACTTCACACCAATTAACTGAAGCGTGCTGAGACCATTTGTGGGGAGCCCCTAATTGAACATGTGGGGGTACCTCACTTTTGCGTCCGTGAGCCTCCCCTAGAAAAATATCTTGGAGAGCACACTCTAAAGCGACAGTTACTGGCTCTTCGCTACTTCCTCCCCCTGGTGGAAGGAGTAGCACAGTGTCTCTGAAGCAGACCCTTACCCGGTCATCCGCGGCAGGGATGCGGCAGACCAGGAGGCCAGGACCTTTTCCGCGGTCCACGACTTGGCGAATGGCACACTCCTTTTTGGGCTTAAAGGAGGCCAGTCTCCCTGGATCTTCCTTTACACAGTCCTTGTCCCTACGGACTTGCGAGGCTTTCACTGAAAAGCGAGCACTGGACAATGTCTCTGTTTCACCTGACCGGGGGTAAAGAGTAGACACCCGACCACTGCGGTGATTCACGGTGGCCAACAGGTCCTCGGGGACGCTGTCAGTTCCCGTCTCGGCTGTCTTGGGACCTGCCCCCGGCACTTCTGGGGCAGTCCACTTACGCGCTGAAAACTCGGGAGCGTTGGATCCCAGTCCTGGGACCACTTGTGTCGGAGCGCACGGGCTCATTCTCCGTTCAGAAGCCGCAACTCTGGCCTTCTTCACGGCCAGCTCCATCGGAGATTGTGGGGAGTTAGGGAGTTCCTTACCACTCCACTGGCTTGGGATGGATTCTCCCAAGGAGGACACCTCTGCCAGGACGCGATGCAGAGGGGAGCCCTTCACCCGGGTGACCAGACTTAAGGAACCATCGTGCTCCGCGGTCACCTGGAGGCTCACCCCCGACACCCCTGGGGCAGTCGACTCACCCTCATCGTCGTTTGGTACTGGTCCCCATTCTAGGACCGATGGTACCTCGGTAGTAGGTCGGACTGACCATTGTAGGGCGCACGGGCCCACAGCAGGGTCCGCAACATCGGGATACACCTCCTCCAGGGCACACGGGCCCACACCAGGCTCTGTATCTGCCGAAATAATTGGTTCGATAACTTCACTAGAGTGGTCCGCCGGCAGGCGCATCACCACGAGAGGTTGGTCGCTGGAATCACTAAAAGAAAATGGGGGTATAGACACCTTACCCTGTGATTCCGGCATCGGCTGGCTTGGGCTCTGTGGTTCCTGTTCTACCACTAAGCCGTCCCCTTTGAGAGGGTCTGGAACCGTTTCTGCCACAGGGTTTTGGACACACGGGTCCCCTGAGGCCTCTGGAATTAGGACAGATTGATTAGCAATGTCACTCACTTTTGCAGAGGGGTCAGGCTTCCCCGCTTCTTCTTTAACTGCCTCCGTAGCCTGGGGTGTAATAGGTTTCAAGAACCGCACACCGCAGCATTCACATTCGGGCTCCCACGCCAATGCACCTCTAGAGCAGTCACAGGTGGGACTAAAACATTGTATACCCGGTTCTCCGCATACCTCAGTCGTCTTGAAGTCTAGCGGTAAATGGGACAGTTCGGCTCCCTCGTCATAGGCTTCTTGCAGGCAGGGGCACATTAGCATAAGGCCATCTACTCCTGGCGCTCGCCAGGCCACATACACACTGGGGTGTATGTCCTGACAGTCTCTCTCATCCTCATCCTCAGAGAAGAAAGAGTCTATTACTGTATCACTGTATGGTTGAAAAACACAGTACTTGCTCCCCCTGGTGGAATCTGAAGGAGGGGCACTTTCTACAAGGGAGTGGTTCTGGCTCTGTGCTGAGTCACTCACAGTGCAGGGGCGGGGTTCAGGGTTTCGCGCCCAACCCGGACAATACTCTGCAACAATTTCTTGCACAGTCCTGGTGCTCTCCCGACTTGGCGGGAGCCGCCACCTTAGGTGTGACTCACTGCTAGAGAGAGACTCCAATTTAATCACCGTCTCTGCAATTACGCTAGGGCTCTCTGTATAGATAGGGGGGTAGCCTTCTGGTTTTCCCGCCAATCCCGGACAGTTTTCTTCAACACAATCTAGTGCCGGCTTGCAGTCAGCAGCACGTGCGTTCTCCTGCGTTGGCGGGAGACGCCATTTTACTAGGTCTGCGTAAACTAGGGGGTATCCCTCAGACGGGCCCCCGGGCATACACAGGGCGGACGGTGCCTCTGCCAGGCATATATCCGCAGTGGGGGTTGCTACAAAAAGTATCGATTTCCATGGGGCCGTGGAATCGTGTTCTTCATCTAAAACACATGCGTGCGGACACCCTGGAATTACTGAACCTCAACCGCGGGCATAGTTGCGGGAAGGCCTCCTACTGCCACTACCCGGCCAGGCTCCATATACTGCCTCAAAGCCCAGGCAAGGACCTCGTGTCCGGACTTCACAAACATGGCGACAAAAAATTGAGACTTGGACAATTTGGGGAAAAAAATGGAACAGGGCACCCCAGGTCTGTATCTCAGCAGCGCCTCCAAATGTAGCCCTCTTACCCCCACCCTAAGTGAGATTGGGGTGTGTAGGTGTATCTGACTACTTCTCAGTGTGGTGCTATACCTGTTGGCTCACAGGAGGGCTGAGCTTCCGCCACGGGGAACCTGGGGCAATTATACTAGGGGTACTTACTTCCAACGATGCAGCGCCTCCACCTGCGATGGCTCCCACCATAGGGGGAGTGGTTCCTCGCAGGACAATCACAATAATCGATACTCACACAGATATATATTAACTAGGAACTTTACTGTGTTATGCAAGAAATTAGATCACGCAATATCATCATAACCTGTGTCCCTCTCTAGAGGAGACACTTACTGCGTCACGCAGGACGCTTCCCAACACTAGGTGATCCCACCCAGTGTCCCGAGAATCCCCACCCAATGTCCCGCACTCTAGGAGAGAACGTGGGTGACTGCGCAGTCACTAATTAATGTGTTAGGCCTGTTGGTGCACATATATATTGAATACCTTCCGAGCACTCCGATGCTCGGGCCTGCAACACTCTTCTAAAAGGGTCAGACGTGCGATGCATCCGTCTGATCCTATCCAGGTACTTCTCCAGGAACCCCAACGAGGGTCCCACCGCTTCACGGGAACACAACCGAATCACGGCAACACCAACCGCATCACGGGAACAGCAACCGCCGCTATCCCTGTCTATCCCTAACTAACCCTAAAGCGACAGGAACCCTAACCTAGGGCCTGTCCCTGATGAACCGCAACCTGGGGTGGCTTGGGGAAAACTCCTAGGGCCTGCGGGGTAATAACCTGCCCCACTCCCCTAACTCATCCCAGTCCTGACACTCACTGAACCCTAACACTAACACTAACACTAGCAGCTACGCACTAGCAGCTACGCACTGCAAACTTCGTAACACGTACAGCAACTTGCTGCACACTAGCACTATGCCTTCTTGTCAGGCCTCACAGCCCTGCCAGCCGTGATCCTGACAAGACAGCACACACACACCCACTAAGGGCAGCGTCCCTATCTGGGCCGTCCCTCAGCACTTACCCACTAACCTGGTGGGGAGTTGGGGCCTTACTTGGGATGTGGGGGACCTTACTCGATGCAGGAGCTGCACATGCTCTCTGCACCCTTCCTTCCCTCACAGCTCCCCAGCTCCAACTGACAAACGTGCTGCAGTCCAAACAATGTATCCACTTTCCTTGCCTGGCCTTCCTAAGCCCTATTGGCTCCCTGGTGTCACATGGGGCATACAGAGACTCATGGGACTCGTAGCCCCTGCTCAGAGTCTTCCCTGGTAGGCTAGGGGTTCGCGGGCTTTTGTTGCACTTCCCTGCACAGGCGCAGGCTATCTGGGGCTGCCTCACTATTCCCTGGCCTCTCCCTACACTCGCGCGACTTCTCCCTAACTCTCGTAGCCTCCCTGCGCATGCGCGAGCTATCTGGGGCTCTCCTGAGTCTGGGCCATCCCTGCGCATGCGCAAGCTAATGCGCAATGGCGGCGTCCTCAATGGCGGCGCCCTGCTCTGCAGCCGCCGGGACCTTAGAGACGCGATCGCGGCCTTAGCAACGGCCCGATCGCGTCCCCGGCAACCGGCCGCAGGCAGGGGAAGCCGCGCTGCTCCCTGCTCCAGCCCCCACCCTTGGAAGCAGCCGTCGGGTCTTTCGGCACCCGCGATCGAGCTGCTCAAGGGGAGGGGGGTCTCAAGGAGCTGCAGGAGCTCCAGGCTACATATATATACACAACCTTCATTTAGGGGACTCTATATAGATCCTATTTAGGATGTATATTTTCATTTTAACCATTATGTGTATTAATAAAATTATTTTAACTGTTTACATTCAGTCGCACATTTTGACCTTGATATAATACAATTCTGGTCTACAGTATACAAAATAGGTATCACATATGGTAATTACAGATTTTTGGAGGAACAAGTATATGTCTTATAATTATACATAAGCCATCAGTCCGTACGCTACCTGATTATTATATACAGGTTTATTTTAATCTTCACCATTAGTGCTGTACCCAAGGGCTATTAATGATTAATCGTGACCTATTTAGGTCTTATTTATCATTAGGAGTATCTTCACTCGTTACCTAGATATCCCTTGGTTCTCAGTTTTTGACATTTATGTACACAGCGTTTGTCTTGTTTTATATGTTTGGTCACCACAGTGATTTACTCACTTTGATACACTTTAGATGTATTATAATTTATAGTGTAACTTAGTATATATTTTTCACTTTAATATCATTAAAAATGATTTTTATTAAACAATCATATCATTTAATACATTGAGTGCTTGTAGAAGGGTGTGCTTTTTCTAGTTTTCACCATTACCCCTTATTCCCTTTTGCACCTTTGTGTTCAGTAATATATATCATTTTCTTTAATAAGCTGAAGCGAGAGTTTTTCCCTTTCCTTCCCCCCCCCCCTCTTCCCCCTTATTTTAAGATTATATGTTAAAATGGGCAGAAGATCTTAAAGTTGAAATAGATAGGGAAGAGTGGGAGGATATCTGAGAATCGGCAGCCAAAACTTCAATTTGTACAACAACAAAGGAAAATATATACAAAATTCTATTTCAATGGTACTTAACTCCTGAGCCAGATCTTCCCGGGTACACCCGATCTATGATGGAGGGGGTGTGACCTGAGATTGGATATGGCCCACATCTGGTGGTCATGCCTATGAATTCAGAATTTCTGGACTATGGTCCAAAAAATAATTCAAGAAGTATCAGTGTCATGGGAGACCAGGACATAACCTTTATAACCAGGATCATTTAATTGAGCAAAACAAATTGTGATTTATTTCATTGAAACAGACATACAAACAATGGGTTACAAATAGCAGGAAGAAAACACACTTACTTGGACCTGGGATACAAAACTAGACTCTCCTAAGTGCAGGGAATCCTCACCCTGATCACAGTTGCAAAACAGGACAGATTATATCTAGGCAGCTTTCTGCTGAAGCCCCTTTTCTTTCTTGCTGCAGACTGAAACTGGACACTTGGCATCTGAGAATCTTAGATGACTTACTTAGAACTCACTTAAAACTTGGAACACAACTTGGAACACTCTCTGGGCTGGCTACTAACTTTTTTATATCCTTTGCAAAGCCAGCCCCGCAGCATTACCACCAACCTGCAGCATGGGAACTTTACTGCTAGCCCCTCAGCTGTTTGCCAGTCTTGTGTGGAGCTTCAACAGGGCACAGGGGCATGTACGAAAACCACCATCTTGCCAAGCAGAACCACCCGCAGGGCTTCGTGCCTCCACATCTAGAGAGGAGACTACTGGCCAGACCGGCCTGTATTCATCCCAGGACGATAGTACTTCACTCAGCCATCCTGTCCAGAAGGCGTTCACACTTCTGGTCACAAGTGTGACTTTCATGTAAGGGCAGACTTAATGGCACCACACTCTGGTAGCCCATAAGCCCCCCTCAGCGTCCAAACAGTGAAAGACCCATCTTAGGTTTCAATGTACCAGCATACTATATTTAAAAAAATCAGTTTAATAAAATATACTTTATACATTTTCTTATTAAAATGTCCTAAGTCTTTTGGCGTGAGGGATAGAGGGAAAATGTGAACTGTTTCATCCCCACTATCCAAATCCCTTATACTCTGCAAACTTAGATTTATTTTTATTTTAATAAAAAACCTCACAGTCTTATACATGACTAGAGCAACCCCTGAACCCCTGCACCAGTGTTAGGGTGGTTTGGGCATGAACTGGGCATCCCCCCTTATACTATGGACCCCATGTATGTTGCAGGGATACATTAACCTCTTATTCCCCATTACCTGGTGGGACTGTGCTGCAGCAGCAATCCTAGTGGTGAGTCGCAAGAACGTTTTCAGAGTAGGGGTTTTACCAGAGCAGTGTGCTTCAATGTATCAGAGAATCTTACCTGATTCCCAGGGTACATCTTTGGGGTATCCTGTAACTCAGGAACCCCGCTACATAGCCACAATCTGCAGAGACTTTCTCCGTCAAACCCACTTTGAAACTCATAGCCTAGCAATCTCCTGGTCCCAGCAACCCATGAAAGGTAAAAACACAGAAATTCTTTATTGTCGCATAATTTTACACACAGTCACAGTAATGCATATACGACAGTCAGGTCCAAGAGCTGACACTATAGGGCCCCAAAACACCGATCAGGGGCAACCAAGTGGGCTTAACCTTTATTAGTGAGCCTGGTTACCCCTTCACTGTCACAATCAGGTCTGAGAGTTCCACTGGACCCATTGACCTTTCTGCTGGCTAAACCAAAGAAAATCTTTCATGCTCTATGGGGTGGCTAGTCTCCCACATTCTAACAGCTACAAGATGCTTTATAGCCGCGGCCTGGAAAAAAATCAACGGTCCTACCAGAAGAACTGTCTCTAAAAGAATAAACGGGGCCATGACCATGGAAAAACTAACGGCACAATTAAAACAAAACATAGAACAATTTTATAAAATTTGGGAACCATGGCTCCAAACATAGAAAACATTTAGAAACTAAGTAAAGTAAAAATTCACCCCAATGGTAAAGGCAGTAGGCCTCGGAGAATAAGTCAGAAATGAGCAGGTTGGTGGGGGGGGGGAGGGGGGGCTTGGGCAGGGGGGTGGAATGGAGCAGTCTGTCCCAGTCCTCCTCACCGCTTTGCCTCGCCTATCTTAAGCGGAACTCCCCTTCCTCTACCCATCCCCCTCCATACCCCACTCCTGATATCTTCGATGCCTTTTCTTTCTTCTCTTCTTTCTTTTCTATCTCTTTATGTAACACTAAGCCTCATGCAAGGAGTCCAGAATTTCTGCAAGATACTGTACATAAATCCGAAGAGTGGGATGGAAAACACCAACATACAAAGTGTCAAACCACTAATCTAATTTAGAATTTATAGACAAAGAGGTGAAATGTCAATCATTAATTTATATTGTGAATTTTACCAACTGTATTCTGTCTCAACTCCCTTGTAAACAATGAACTGTAGGAATTTGTACTTCCTTGTTTATGCAATAAAAAAGATTGAAACAAAAATATATACTATCATAACACTTGTAATTGCAGGGTATCCAAATGGGCACGTGGAGTTTTATATATATGAAAAAGTTAATACTCCTAGGTTGAAGAATAACCTTAATAATAGCACACAGAGTGGATGTCCAAAGAACACCACAGAGTGGGAAACATGGACATCTTCATCATGACATAAAAGTAATATCTCCTGGAGTTAGACTAGAGCAATGTCTTTAGAAAAGAATGAATGTTAACCATAGAATCTCATTGAATTTACTCATGACCATGCTGTTTGGATATCCAAAGGTAGCGTGCTCCCAGTTTGTAATCGGATGCAGGAAATAGAATCCCATGGGGGAAAGGATAAATGGTGCACTGCTAAAAAAAACAACCGATGGAGGCTGGATTGTTCAAAAGCTTTGACAAATACTTGCGCAAAACGCGTCAGAGGTCCTCTCTGCATGTTTTTTCTTTCATTTTTTAACAAGTTGCTGATGGCCCATTAAATATTTTTAACAACTTTTGAGTGATCCAGCCTCCATCGTTTTTTTCAACAGTGCACTGTGTATCCTTTCTCCATGGGATTCTACTTCCCCAATGTGTCAGCGTTCCTAAATTATCCGACTGACCATCCTCCTGCCCTGACCCCGAATTGCCCGACTACGCTTTCTGCCTACTGCCTGTCCTGACCCAAATCTTTTTAGCTACGCTTGCGCTCCACTTGCCCTGGCTTGCCTGACAATCCAACTACCTGCCTGCACCAGCCATTGGAATAGGAGAGGCAACAATTAAGGAATTGGGCAGGTGTTCATCGTGTCATTTTTAAGGGTTATATCAGTGTGAGCCTATTTTTAAGCATGTCAGTTGCTGATTTGTTTTATTTGTAATTTGTCCATGTTGCCACCCATTGGGCAGAGAAAAGAGCAGCACAGAGGCCCAGTGGTAGGCAGTTGGGTCTGAGGGGGGACCTCATTAAGATGTCATGAATCAGTATTAGGGGTATGAGGTGGGATGTTACAGATGTTACCTGAAATGTTGTGAAGGGGAAGGGTGAGGGCACCATCCAATATTTTACTGTTGCATTTGGAGGGAAATTATTTGGCACTGGTTCAATCGGTATAGTTAATGCAGACTATGCAGAGACTTAATTTTTTATGTGGTCAGAAGTGGCTCCTAGGGTGGAGTGGCATGGGGCCAGAGATAGCAAGGTGGTAGAAAGATCAAGGAGGAAGGTGAATAAGGCGATGGCGACCTTTGTAGGGAAGTTGGGTGGTATAGCTGTGAGGCACGTGGATCAGGCAGGTGAACTCAAAAGATTGTTTAGGGATGAGGGGGTTAACCTTTCAGATATCGGTAACCTAATTCTGGCATGGTATACTGGAGAAAGCAGTGAGGCTGGAGGCAGCTCGCAAAGGCCAGTTTAAGGTTGGTTAAGTTACCTTGCTCATGGTAGGAGTAGAGTGGTATTAGGGCGGGGTCACTCAGTCAATATTGGCTCCTTTAAATGAGGTGCTGGACCTCTTAATTGGGAGTGCTGGGAAAGGTGGTGCCATTCCTGGCTTGGGCGGCTAGTGGTATTTATGTGAATATGTGCCACGTGGCTTGGGCGGCTAGTGGCGATGTGGGTAAAAGTTTAGGTTATCCCTTGGGCTCTTGTTATGTGAAGACAGAGCTTCTGACTGGGTCACTAAGTTCTGTTCATTGTTGTGTTTAATATTTTAATTTGTTCTTAATAAAGCTGGAACTGGTTTATCATCCCAAGCAAGAAGTTGTGGCCTGGTTTTGGGGACTAGTTCAAGGCATGGGTAAGTCATGCCATCAGACACCAAATTAGTTAACATAGAACATAAACACCCTACAAATAAAACATAAAATCAATATGTGCAAATATTAGCCATTAGTAGCCTAAGTAGCCAGCTAGTCATGGGTTGACCATGAATATCTTGTTTATATTGAATATCTTGTTACTAGGGGTTTGGTGCATAAATATGTTATATAATGTTAATATGATATATTTGTAGCCAGGTTCCCCCTGCCTGCCAAGCCCCCCCCCCCCCCCCCTCACCTTCCTGTCGATCGCAGTATGTACAGTAATGGGATCCGGTTTACGAGTCTGATCCGGAAAGAAGTGACTTGAGATAAATGGTTTTAAGAGGGACACATGAAAGACATTGGGAATCTTCATACTGGGTGGTAGTTGGAGCCGGAATGCCACGGGATTGATTTGTTCACAAATAGGGAATGGACCCAGGAACTTAGGTGCCAGTTTAGGAGATGGTACCTTGAGGTGGATATTCCTAGAGGATAGCCATACCAAATCCCCTGGTTTGTAACTGGGTGCCGAACGACGACGACGATCGGCCTGTAGTTTCGATCTGCGGGAGGAGTTGAGAAGGGTAGACTGAATCCTAGACCATGCGGTTTGGAGGGAAGAAATGCATTCATCTACGGCTGGTACTCCAGAAGGAATGTTGGGGCTGGGAAGACAGGGAGGATGGAACCCATAATTTAAAAAGAAGGGCGACTCCCGGGTGGACTTGTTTTTTGCAGAATTGACGGCATACTCTGCCCAAGAGAGGAGTTGAGCCCAATCATCCTGGAAATCGGATATAAAACATCTCAGGTATTTCTCCAGGGATTGATTGATTCTCTCCGTTTGTCCATTGGACTGAGGATGATAGGCGGAAGAGAAAGAAGAAGAGATGCCCAATCTCTGCGTGAAAGCTCTCCAAAATTTGGATACGAACTGAGAACCTCTGTCAGAAACCATGGACGAAGGGATCCCATGAATCCGGAAAATCTGCTCCGTAAAGATATCAGCAAGGGCGGGGGAGGTGGGTAATCCTTTAAGTGGAATGAAATGGGACATCTTCGAGAACCTGTCCACGACCACCAAGATAGTGTTCATTCCTCTGGACCTGGGCAACTCCACGATGAAGTCCATAGAAATGTGGGACCAGGGGCGGTTGGGAACTGGAAGGGGTAACAGAAAACCCTGAGGCTTATGACGGAGAGTCTTGCTTTGAGCGCACATGGGGCATGCGCGGGTAAACTCCAGAATATCTTGAGATATCCTTGGCCACCAGAAATTCCGACGAATGAGATCAGTAGTCTTCTTAAAACCTGGATGACCTGCAGATTTAGAGGAGTGACCCCAAGACAGGACCTCTGGAACAAATTTGGATGGTACAAAGAGTTTGTTGTCGGGAACGACCAAGTCCTTGGGAATGCGTCTCTGGGAGTGCAAAATCTTGTCAAGATTCTTGAAAGAAGACGAGGCGAGAATCCTCTCATGTGGAAGGATAGTCTCCAAAGATTCCTCTGGCCTTTCTTCAGAAGAATGTATTCGGAAGAGTGCGTCTGCCTTTACGTTCTTGGTCCCGGGGATATAGGAAAGGTGAAAATCGAATTGAGAAAAAAAAAGAGCCCAACGAGCCTGTCGTGGACCAAGGCGTCGAGCGTTCTCTATGTAAAGAAGGTTCTTGTGATCCGTGAGAATAGTAAACGGCTCTTTCGACCCCTCCAGCAGGTGTCACCACTCTTGAAGAGCCATCTTCACGGCCAGAAGTTCCCTGTTACCCACGTTATAGTTCCTCTCGGCAGACGAGAATTTCTTGGAAAAATATGCACAGGGATGTAACTTATCTTGGGGCGTGGGTCTCTGGGAAAGAACGGCACCAGCGCCGCAATCAGAAGCGTCGACCTCCAGGACGAAGGGAAGTTCGATGTTGGGATGACAGAGAATAGGTGCGGATATAAAGGCTTCCTTGAGTGTCTCGAAGGTGGAGATGACCTCGGATGACCAAGCAGAAGGATCAGCTCCTTTTTTGGTGAGCGCAGTGAGGGGTGCCACAATGGTGGAAAAACTCCGTATAAACTTACGATAGTAATTAGCGAACCCTAAAAAACGTTGTATGGCCTTGAGAGAGTTGGGTCTTGGCCATTCAGTGACTGCTTGAAGTTTACCAGAGTCCATCATAAACCCCTCATCGGAAATGATATACCCCAGGAACGGAGTAGAGGTCTGATGAAAGGTGCACTTCTCCAGTTTGGCGTACAAATGGTGTTCACGGAGATGGGAAAGGACGTAGGAGGTGTGGCGTATATGGTCCTGGAGATCTTTGGAAAAAATCAGGATATCATCCAAGTATACAATAACAAAAATATTGAGTACCTTACGAAAGACGTCGTTGATGAAATCCTGGAAGACAGCGGGAGCATTACATAAGCCGAAAGGCATTACCAGATATTCGTAGTGTCCACTACGCGTGTTGAAGGCCGTCTTCCATTCATCCCCCTTCCTGATGCGCACCAGGTTATAGGCTCCACGTAGATCCAACTTGGAAATTTTTTTGGCCCCCTGTAATTTATCGAACAGTTCGGTAATAAGGGGAAGGGGGTAACGATTTTTAATAGTGATGTGGTTTAAACCCCTGTAGTCGATGCAAGGCCTCAACGACCTGTCCTTTTTCTTGACGAAGAAAAACCCAGCCCCTGCTGGGGAATTGGAGTGATGAATAAAGCCTTTCTTGAGATTCTCCTGGATATATTCATCCATAGCGTGAGATTCTGGTAACGACAAGGGTAGGTCTTGGACTTGGGTAGGGAGTAACCTGGAACTAGATCGATCGGACAATCGTAAGTCCTGTGTGGCGGCAAGAGGTCTGACTGTACCTTATTGAAAACGTCCCGGAATTGATGGTAAACGGAAGGTAGAATAACTTCGGGAACAGAGGTATTGGCCAGCAGTTGATGAGTCTCGCCTGACCTCGGCCTCCAGGAAATGGGAGCAGAGGAAGTCCAGTCAATGAGAGGATTGTTAAGCTGTAGCCAAGGAAGACCAAGGGTGATGGGTATCCCAGGAGCGTGAATGGCATCGAGAACTAAGATCTCCTTGTGCAGATGTGAGGACAGAAGCAAGGGAGCCGTCTCTAAGGAGATGTGGGCCGGGGTAAGAGGACGTCCATCGATACCGACGAGTGCGATGGGAACCTTCTTTCTCACGAGTGGTATGCGGTTTAACCTGGCGAATTCAAGATCCACGAAGTTTCCTCCAGCTCCTGAGTCAATGAAAGCGGCGGTAGAAGTCTTGAACTTATCGCCTGAAAGGGAGACTAGAAATGTAAGTTTCTTAGGGAGTTCACTTTTAGAAAGGGGACGTGGAGACATTACACCCAGAGAGAGCCCCTCTGTACTCACTGGGTGTTCCCGTTTCCCGGACGCAGTGGACACTCCCAAACCAGATGTTCCATGGATCCGCAGTAGAAACACAATCCCCCGGCGAGGCGGAACTGCCGTATCGGTGTGCGGATGCGTTGTACCCCCAATTGCATTGGCTCTGGCAACTCCAGTGCAGGACGAAGAGGTATGGTAGCACATGGGGGAGCAGGAGTGTTGCTGGGAGTACTGGAGAATGGAACTTGAAAGTTATGGACGCGAGTGCGCTGACGCTCTGAGCGGCGTACCTGGATACGTTGATCCACTCGGACAGCCAAATCAATGAGGACCTCCAATTGATCCGGCCTGGATTGGCGAGAGAGTTCATCCTTGATGGGATCTGCCAGGCCTTGCCAAAACACGGAGACAAGAGCCTCTTGTCCCCAGTTAGTCTCGGCTGCTAGAGTCCGGAATTCCACAGCATACTGCGTCACTATTCGCCGTCCCTGAGTGATCTGGAGGAGAGAAACAGATGCCATCTCCCGACGAGCGGGAGAATCGAATACTTGTTGAAACTCGGCTTTAAATGCCGGGTAATCTTGGGTAAGGTCAGAACGTCGCTCCCAAACCGGGGAAGCCCAAGCCAGGGCGCTGCCAGTGAGGAGGTTATAAATGTAGGCTACCTTCTTGCGATCAGTATTGTAGAGATGGGGGGCCATTTCAAACTGCACCTCACACTGGTTTAGGAAACCCCTACAATCTTGCGGTTCACCTGCATAAGGCTTGGGGGGAGGAATCCTTACATCTGAGCTGCTAACTGCGCTTGCGGAGAGGGGGCTTACATCTGGCGGGGTCACGGTCGGTACCCTGTCGGAGAGTACTGCGACCTGGCATGTAAGTGCCACAATTTGATCCGCCATGGCCTGGTTTTGCTGAAGCAGATTGGAGAGAAACTGTTGAAGTTCGGTCTGGTCTGCGTCTTGTGGGCTCGACATAATGTTACGCCGGTGCTGCCCGCAGACCAGACCCGTCCCCTGAGCTGAAGGGGGAAGTGGTAATACACGCACCCGCAGCAAAGGGAGCGTGTCCGGAGTGTGGTATGAAGCGTTGCCAGGCCAGGTGTAGTAAGGTAGACAATACTTGCCGGTACCGGTTGTAGAGATAAATTGAAGGATGCCTTGCTGAAGTCAGGGAGTGGAGAGTGGAGATAGGTCGTTGTCCAAGCCGTGTTCAAGGGGTTACCAGAGTGAGCGTTGTCCAAGGAGTGCCGAGATCGAGAGCCAGAGGGGGTAGTCGTACGAGCTGCGTCAGAACCTGTGAAAACACTGAGAGAATCCAGAAGTACTTCCATACAGAGACTATGTCGAGCAAAGACTGAGAGCAGAGAGGAGCTAGATAAAGCAGGAAGGTCCAATTAGGAACGGGGGCGGGACAGGAAGAGCTACAGGGAGACACTGCAGATTGGTGCAGGCATAACAGGCCAGGTGAGTCTTGTTAGTAACCTGAGTATGCCCGTGCAGTGTGCGGAGGCGGAGCCTGAGGTCCGGGGGACGGGAATAAGAGTGTGCAGACTGAGCGTGCTCCGTAACTCGTGTACGCGTGTGAACCGAGCCAGTGGATGGTGCAGGTGTGCGTGCAGGAGGGCGTGGGCGCACCCGGCGCTGAGCAGAGGAATCGCCGAGGGGAGTGATCCTGCGATGGCGGCAGGGGCGAGGAGCCGTGGAGGCCGGTAAGGCAGGATTGTTTTGTGAGTCCAGGGGCTTCCTGCGGGGAGGGAGTGCTCTGTGTGGGGAGCGAGGAGAACGCCGGTTTCTGACACTGATCCAGACAGAGTGCAACTTCCAGTAGAATACGAAGACTTCCGGGATGTGTTCAACAATCAGCAAGCAGAGGAACTTCCACCGCATCGCCCGTATGACTGCCCCATCGATTTGTTGCCCGGTGCCATTCCGCCTAGAGGTTGCTCCTATCCACTGTCTCTGCCTGAGACTAAAGCTATGAAAGACTACATTCAAGAGAATCTTCAGAGGGGTTTTATTCGAAAATCTTCCTCACCTGCTGGCGCAGGCTTCTTTTTTGTAAAAAAGAAGGATGGCTCACTCCGTCCTTGTATAGACTACCGCGGCCTCAACAAGATTACCGTAAAGAATCGTTATCCTCTCCCGTTAATCTCCGAACTGTTCGATAGGCTACAGGGCGCCAACATCTTTACCAAGTTGGATCTACGAGGGGCCTACAACTTGGTAAGGATTCGTCCGGGGGACGAGTGGAAGATGGCCTTCAATACTCGCGATGGGCAATACGAGTACCTAGTGATGCTGTTTGGTCTCTGCAATGCGCCAGCCGTATTTCAAGACTTCGTTAATGAAATCTTCAGGGACCTGTTAGACCAACATGTAATTGTGTACCTGGATGACATTTTGCTCTACTCCAAAAACATTCAGGAACATCCAGTACATGTTAAACAAGTTCTTAAAAGGCTACGGGAGAATAAGCTCTTTGCCAAACTGGAGAAATGCCACTTTCATCAGTCTTCAACCTCCTTCCTCGGTTACATTATTTCGGACACCGGATTCGCCATGGATCCCGAGAAGGTCAAAGCAGTTACGGACTGGCCGTGTCCATTATCTCTTAAAGCCGTGCAAAGATTTCTTGGGTTCGCAAATTACTATCGGGGGTTTATTCAAAACTTCTCCTCTATAGTGGCACCTATTACGGCTTTAACCCAAAAAGTGGCGGATCCAACACACTGGTCTCCCGAAGCCACCAGAGCGTTTGAAAAATTAAAGAAAGCCTTTTCTTCTGCTCCCATCTTGGTACACCCAGATCCAGGGTTACCTTTCACGCTGGAAGTGGACGCCTCCGGCGTAGGAGTTGGGGCAATACTGTCTCAGAGGAAAAACCCGCAGGCCCGCCTGCATCCATGTGCGTTTTTTTCCAAAAAAAAATCTTCTGCCGAGAGAAACTACGATGTAGGAAACCGCGAACTCCTTGCCATAAAGATGGCCTTAGAAGAATGGCGACACCTTCTCGAGGGTACAGAGACACCGGTCACTATCCTGACTGACCACAAGAATCTACTCTACATTGAAGGTGCGCGTCGCTTGGGGTCACGACAGGCACGGTGGTCCCTATTTTTCACCCGTTTTAACTTTCTTATATCATATATTCCTGGTTCCAAAAACGTAAAAGCTGATGCACTATCCAGACAATTCCTGGTCGAGGACAGGGCAGAGGATCGTCAACAGACTATACTTCCTCCCGCATGTATTTTGTCTGCCAACACCTTTGACGCCTTACCACACATTACCAGGGCTCAACGTAACATCCCTGTAGGCCTCAAGGTTCCAGAAGGACGCCTGTTCACTCCCACGAACTTCCATAGGAAACCAGGAGAACAATCGACTTGTTGGAGCGCACCTTCTGGTGGCCAGGAATGCTCAAAGACATTGAAAAATTTGTGGCTTCGTGTCCCATATGCGCTCAGAATAAAACGCCTCGGATTAGGCCGGCAGGCCTTCTTCAACCACTACCAATTCCAGATCGTCCATGGACACATCTCTCCATGGATTTTATCGTGGAGTTACCCAGCTCTAAAGGGATGAACACCATACTGGTGGTCGTGGATCGCTTTTCTAAACAGGCGCATTTCATCCCACTTAAAGGTTTGCCCAGAGCGCCTAAACTCTCAGAAGTCTTCGGCAAGGAGATTTTCAGACTCCACAAGTCATAATTTCGGACCGAGGTGCGCAATTTATCTCCAGATTCTGGAGAGCCTTCTGCCAACGTCTGGGCATTTCACTTCATTTCTCCTCTGGGTACCACCCACAAACGAATGGACAAACGGAAAGGACCAATCAGTCATTAGAAAAGTTCATTCGCTGTTTTGTCTCGGATTCACAGGACAGTTGGTCTGATCTCCTTCCATGGGCAGAATTTTCACATAATAATCTTAGAAATGAGTCCACTCAACAGTCCCCTTTCTTCACGAATTATGGATTTCATCCCTCGGCCTTTCCTTCCACAGTCTCCAGTTCGGGAGTTCCCGCCGCCGAGGACAGAATCCAGTGCCTCCAGGACTCTTGGGAGAAGATTCAGGGGAACCTGAGACAAGCCATCAATATGCAGAAGAAACAAGCCGATCGTCATCGTCGGGAGGTCCATCTTTTACTCCTGGACAAAAGGTCTGGCTTTCTACGATGAATATTCGTCTCAAGGTCTCTTCACCCAAATTGGCACCCAGATTCATTGGCCCATTCGTCATTACGGAGAGGGTCAATCCTGTCACCTATCGGCTTAAATTGCCGGCAACCATGAAGATTCCTTCCGCTTTTCACATTTCACTTTTGAAACCTTTTATCCAGGATCCCCAATCATCCATTCGAGACTTGCCACCTCAGCCTGTTCTTGTGGAGGGTCAACAGGAGTTTGAGGTGCAGACAATCCTCGACTCCAGAGTATCAAGGGGGAAACTGCAATACCTCGTTCATTGGAGGGGTTTTGGTCCAGAGGAACGTGAATGGATCCCTCGGGAACAGGTACACGCTTCCAGATTGGTCAGGGCTTTTCATCACAAATACCCTTTGAAACCTGCTCTGGGTCGTCCGGAGGTCTCCCCTGAAGGAGGGGTACTGTCAGGATCGCCGCCAGGCTCCACCCCCAGCACGCGTCACGTGGCTGTACCTCTGGCATTCACAGACCGCTATCTGTGCGCACGCAGCTGCGCAATGCTTCATCCGCGGAGGCGCACTCCCGCAGTATCACTACGGCACCCATTCTGCATCGCACTCATCTTACGCGCGCACGCCACACGCCAACGAACACTAGCAACATCAGCTGTGTTACACCAGCAGCCAATCCTGCACTACCCTATCGGCTCGTGGCTTATGTGTGAGGTCATCATCTGCTAGTTCCTGATTGGTGCTTTCCCCTTTAAATGCCTTCCTTTTTCACTTTCACTTTGCTGAACATAAGCACTGTTGTGCTGTGCTCGCTGCTTCTTGGATCTTGTCTGTCCTGTGCCTTGGCTGACTCGTGTTGTGACCCCTGATTGTATCTGGACCTGTCTCTTCTCTACCCCTGGACTTCGGCTTGTTATTCGATCCCCGCTCTCTCCTCTCCTTGACCACGGCTTCGGATAACGACCATTCTTCTCTCTCCAACCCCGGATCACGGCAAGTTCCACGGCTTCCCCGAACTCTCCTACCCCGACCCAGCTCCACGACTCCGACTACGCATTCCGGACCTGGCTCCTTGGTTGTAGGGCGGCGGTTATATACATCCCCACCTCAGCCCCGCGGTCTAGTCCTGTTTGTGGTGGGCGCAGCGTGACACTTAGATGAATAACACTTCATAGTAATTGGTTATATGGTCTTATGCTTGTGTAGCCTTGATAGGTTTTGGGCTATTATTCTGTCCTCCTCCTGGCAGCAATCCCAGGTTTTCCAGGAGTAATCATGGGTTTTCCCCACTCATTGTAGTGCAGTGAGTCAAAGAAGGTAGTGTCACCAGGCCTTGTCTCCAATCAGAGGCGCAGGGGTGGTGCCTACTGGATCTGTACTTTATGCATTGTACTTCCTGATTTAGATCAGTTGTCTCTACCTTTGAGAGAGACTGATTTACCCTAACCAAGCTGTCAGGGCTCTGACAGTTTGAGGCCCTCCCTTAGGGGAGCGGAGTGAAACCGTTACATCTTATCCCACCACCAGGGGATAAGGGAAGAACTACCGGTGAAGGGCTTTGCGGATAACGTATTTCCGGTGCGGGACTTGGACCTGTACCGGAATCCCGCGATGTCTCTACCTGATGACATCACTTCCGTGGCGACTGCCGGAGTGGACCTGGACTGTGCTGCAACCGCTCCGGTGATTAGCGCCCTCTCTAGGCGAGAAATGGATCGCTACCTTTACAAGTTTGTGGTCCGAGGGAAGCACCGGCAGCTGCCATGCCTGATAGTGCACCGCGTGGTGCGAAGAATCTAAAATGGTGGTTCACGCCGAATCTGGATGGCGCACGTGCAAGATGGCGCACGGACTGCAAGAAAGCTGATTGCAAAGATTTGGCCGGGTTTGGAGCGAAGGTCAACGCCCTGCCTGAAGGAGGGATGTGGTGCAAAAGCAGAAGCCGCGACCCCCTGCGATGTGACTGGCTCAGAGAAGAGTCCACATCATGAAGTGATACCAAGTGACCCTCCTCTAATCTCCACCAGAGGGAGGGTTAACAGTGAGAGCCAATCACGAAGCTCTACCCAGACTAGAGAAGGAGCCGGATGTGAGCTGCCGCACCCTCAGTATGATGGAGCATGGCGAGCAAGAGGAGTGAGTTACCCCTTTCTTTTGTGCCCGTGTCTACATAAAGTTAAGTCAGGCGATATGGACTTTGCCTACCACTCACTGCCAGAAGGTTTCCTGGATGTACCCACTGATGGGATCACCAGCTTGATGTGCTTGGGCCCTGATTGTGCATTCCCGGAAGAAGACCTTGTTTGTGGAGCTATTTTCTCTGTGAGTGAAACAAGCCATCTTGTGTCTAGCCCTTTACTACCTACGGTTGGGGAGTACCAAGCCCCAACGACCGAGACCAGGCCCGAGCCGGTTCCAGAGACCGCCACCCAAATGCTACTGTTTGCGTTGAGCCAACCTGATGAGGCCAGAGCCGGTCTTCTGGTGTCAGCAAAGCCCGATGGCTTTCGCTCCATAACCACTATCCAAAGTGAAGTACCAAGGTACCTGTCCCCAAGGTGTGGAACTTACTATATGCGGCCTGTGGAGCCCTCACAAACTACCACGGACCGGTGTGACGACCCAGCGGTTATGCTATGCGATGTGGGCCATGTCGATGCTACCCATGCGGAGGACCCTTGCACCCTAACAGACGTTCCAGGAGGTCTGTGCACCCCGGTTCCAGAATCGGTTCCAGAGACGGAACCTCAGATGATGGAACCTCAGGATGATGACAGCTCCAGGTCAGTGGTGATGCGCCAACCGGCGGACCACTCCAGCTGTGCTGTAAAGGAAGAGTCACCAACCTGCTGTAACGCTTGTGCTCCCCACACAAGCGCACGGAAAGGGAGGGACCCGATAGCGAGGTGGGGGAGCCGCAGGAGACACGAATGGGAGTGAGTTGCCGCGCAGCTGGGGATCGGTGCACGTAGTCACGTGAGCGCGCCGCGCGCAGGAGAATGCGCGACGCGTCCGGAAGTGCGGAGCCAAGCTCAGAGACACGACTGACCCAGCTGCATGTGTGCGCATGCTCTGGCAGCAGAGCGGGGATGTGCGTGTTCTCAGGCACCAACGCGGGGAAAAGCCAACACTTCAGCACGGGAGTCTGGAATGGGAACTAGGAACATGGAAGGAGCCGGGGAGGTAGAGTCCAGAGCACAAGGTAACATCCACAAGGGAATTGCTTCTTGGAGGACGTCCAGCCTCCTTAAAGGCAAAGTGCCAGAAACAGCAAGGTGCAGCAAAACTAAATATAACATAAGGGTTCTTAGTCTAATCCACTGGCCAAGGAATTATAAGCCTGCTACCACGTCAAGGTGAACCCTACTAAGCAGGTACCTACACTACCCGACGGTAAACTAACCTCAGTAGTATATGAGTGACTGTCCCAGTCTTCCGGAATCCAAAGGAGATAAGTAAAGGTCCCAAGGAGGTCCAGGCAGGAACAGCATGCGATAATAGTACTAGCAGGCACCAGGGCAGGCAGCAAATGACTAATAGCAAAGAGAAAGTCAAAGAGAGGCTTACTTCCTGTCAGGAGGAAGAGGGCAGGATTTGCCAGGAAGCAAGATGGCGTTGTTTGCTTCAGAATCCTTAAAGACACAGGATCTTGACTCGCAGCTAGATGGCGGCAATCAGAAGAAAACAGATACGGAAGGAACACGCCGCAGGGGGCATGTTCCACGCATCGTTACACCTGCGATGTAGAGTGGCCGAGTCCAGAGACCCCCACACGGCGAGCACTGGTGCGCCCAGGATCGCGGAGAAGTTCCACGGCCATGGCGATGCCCAGTGCAGCAGAGGCCGTACCTGCGACTGTTCCAGAATAGGACCGGAAGACCATCGCGAGCCAGTGGAGCGGTCAGGAACCACCACCCCTTTACTCCCGACAGGCCATGACGGAGGAGTCCGTCCGCTCCGCGGATGACGTATTTCCGGTGTGGGACTTGGACCTGTACCGGGATCCCGCGATGTCTCTACCTGATGACATCATTTCCGTGGTGACCGCCGGAGCGGACCTGGACTGTGCTGCGACCGCTCTGGTGAGTAGCACCCTCTCCAGGCGAGAAATGGATCGCTACCTTTACAAGTTTGTGGACCGAGGGAAGCACCGGCCTGTCGAGGCTGTGCCCCAGAAACCAGCGTTCCCTGCTGTAGGCCGTGGCCTAAACAAAGTCAAGGATTTTGTCCTGGATATTGTTGCCCCTCGTCACCTTGCCAATGTTATTGCCCCTGTCCATGTCCCAGCTATTTCGGGTTCCCGACATAGCCACCCTGGGTCACTGAGTAAATGGGAAGGCCCCAAGCCAATTACTGATCATTGGAATTGGGTGGGTTTGGTTCAGGACTCTGGGGCTTTGTGTAATATTGTTCATATTGTGCCTGTTGCCCGGGTAAAACCCTATGTGCCTCCAGTGTCTGACAGAGTTGCCAGAAATCGCCAAAAGTCATTACTCTATTTTCATCACCCACTTGAGGGAGAAATTGAGTTTGAAATGGGTTTCACTGTTGAGGAGAGGGGATATAGTTCTGAGGATGAGGAAAGATAAGACGAGGAAAATTGGGATACTGATAGTTCCATAGACAATTGGGATCGAGAAGTTTCAGATGAGAGTTGGTATAATGAAGAAAGGGTGTATTATATCTCCAGAAAGTGCCTTAAAGAAATGTACGGGTATGATCCTCTCAGACCAATAGCATCCATGCCTGAAGTATGGGTGGATTGTGGGTGTTCAGTATGCCACCCAGAGTATTATTGTACTTCTGCTCTAAACCCAGTGGACCATGCTGTGCGCAGGTCACCCTAAGAGGGTATAGGTAGTACAAGTTAAATATATCCTGAGGGTAGGGTAGTAAACAAACCAGATCCCAGGCACTATTATTAAGTAATGGGTTCTCCATGTTGGGAGTGTCCCAAGTTTCATTTGTTAACACCATCCTAGGTGAATGGGTGATAACCTGTATATGTCATGGCAGTGAAAATGTATAACAATGTCATGTTGTATTTTGTATTGTGTGCAGGTTGTTCTCCTGCAGGATGGCCCAGCTAATTAGGTCCAAGTGGGGACCATTGGATTCCACCAGAGGGAGAGTGTAGCCTTGATAGGTTTTGGGTTATTATTCTGTCTTCTTCCTGGCAGCAATCCCTGGTAAATGCAGGTTTGCCAGGAGTAATCATGGGTTTTCCCCACTCATTGCAGTGAGTCAGAGAAGGTAGTGTCATCAGGCCTTGTGTCCAATCAGAGGTGCAGGTGTGGTACCTACTGGATCTGTACTTTATGCATTGTACTTCCTGATTTAGATCAGTTGTCTCTACCTTTGAGAGAGACTGGTTTCCCTAACCAAGCTGTCAGGGCTCTGGCAGTTTGAGGCCCTCCCTTAGGGGAGCGGAGGGAAACCATTACCTCTTAACCCACGAGGGGATAAGGGAAGAGCAAGGACCGCTCCTGGCGCCCTTTGGCTGGGAGTGAGTCCAGGGACATCCTGAGGGTGGACACCCTACAAGCTACTCATCAACTGGCTGCTGAATACAGAAAGACAATAAAGGACACTGTGTTTTATTATACCTCCTGCCTGAGAGTGAAGTCTATTGGGAGGAGGGGGAAGAGATTCTTCTGCAGAGACTTCACCCCATACACCTGGGGGCTGCATGAGATGGAGGCTCTGCACCTGTGAGTACTATTCGGGCAAGACCCCAGAAGCCTGACCTGTCATTCCCCTATTACACCATGCGGGAGACCCAGGGCCCCCTGTTACCAGCAGGTTTGCACCACACTATACCATGTAACCAGAACGAGTTTCCCAGAGATAGGCCCTATGTGAGATTGGGTGGGGGAAACAGGGTTTCACTTGTCTGATTTTTTTAAAATGGCGTCAAATATATTTAACCTACTGTATGTGTTTGTAATGCCAGTGTCATTAGTTTGCTTTGGTCCGTTAAAAAATCTAAATTACTATCCAACTAACATCAGTTGTCCCATAGACCTCAATAAAATCACCCTTTTAAAAGTCAGAATCGCCTTTTTACAAACACTCTTCCCCAACAGACTTTAATATTGTGTTGTACCGGGTCCTACATTTTCCGAAATCCGTGTACCTGGGGAAATGGGAACATTATACCCGGCCGGGTACCCGGCTACCCGGTCGGCTAGGTAAAACCCATTTGTTACAAACCATCAACGACATATATATTAATATTAACAATTCCTGCGCACAAGCTATATCAATAGTGCAATATAAACCTACTAAATATAATGTTAGCTTTCCATACAGAAGCTAGTTTTAGGCTTTGAGAATGAGTAGTACTCCTAAAAAGAAGTTTCTAAATTAAATGTTTGCCCTGTGAATCCCCTGACTTCTACACTAGTGGCTACTTGTTTTCAATCATACATCCTGTTTCACTTTAACCTCGGTCCGGCTTGTACTTTGTTAATGTTTTCTTCTTCTCTGCCTGACTCTGTACTATTGCAGGATTGCAATAATGAGTTCAGTTTGGAATTTTTTTCAAGTGTCACCTGACAACGAGACGAAAACAGTGTGCAAATTATGTAATTCTGTTTTATCACGAGGAGGTACAAGTACCAGAACCTTCGGAACATCATCATTAATGAAACATTTACGTTTCAAATAGTATAATGAATTCAGTAGAATGGATAAGAAAAGGAAATTTGATGACCCCCCATTGCAGAACCATTGCATACAGATAAGGGACAAACATTGGAACAGTGTTTGGACAAAATCAAGTTATGGGATATAAATCATCTTAAGGCAACTGCAATTCATTATAAGATTGGAGAAATGATAGCTGTGGACAGCCAGCCTTTTTCTATTGTCGAAAATGTAGGATTTATTCATCTTGTCCAATCATTAGAGCAGCGATACAAAATACCTGCAAGAATTTTTTTACACATAATATTATTCCAACATTCCAATGATGGTCAAAAATTCAGGATTTGAGGAACATTGACAATTCACCGAACAATTCCATCTCTTTGACATCCGACATATGGACCTGTTCAGAGCCTAACGAAAGTGTTTTAAGCCTTAGTGGGCAATGGATCACTGAGGAATTTAAGAAAATATGTGTTGTTTTAAATGCTCGCCATTTTCCAGGAAGGCACACAGGTAATGCCATTAGTAATGCATTAGGCGAGGTGCTACAACTCTGGAAGTTAAGTCCCGAAACAAAATATACACGTATTGCTTCGGGACAACGCACGGAATATGACTGGTATTACAAATGAGTCCTGCTTCATCCATTGTCTACAATTGGTGCTCCATGATAGCATATTTTCTGAAAAATCTATTGCAGGCTTAATATCAAAGTGCCGCAATATTGTTACTCATTTTAACAACTCGCAAGTAGCTTGTACGAAGCTGTAGGAAATACTAACCAACTTTTCGCTTCCACAGCACAAGCTAGTACAAGATGTAGCAACAAGGTGGAATTCTTCATATCATATGTTGAAGAGGATATTTGAACAAAAGCAGGCCCTCACATTATACTCATCAGATCACACCATACCTAACTTGACTGCTGAGAATTTTAAGCTGATTGAAAATGTAGTTGTATTATTGGAACAATTTTTCACCGTCACAGTCGAAGCCAGTGCAGACGAAGGTCTTATCTCGATGGTGATTCCAAATGTAGCTACTTTAGAGTGCTTTCCCAGCCAAACCAAAACCAACAACGGCACCGAAACTATGCGAACAGAACAGCTGTAATCTTTGCAAACTAGATTTCATAATGTGGAATTTAATAAATTGTATGTGATCGCCACCGTTTTGGATCCACGTTACAAACTGATATTTTTAAATCCCAATGTACGCGTTCTTGCTAAAACATGGATAATAGAAGAAATGAAAAACCTGTCTCCAACATGTGCAAATAATGCAAAAAAAGATGATGAACAACGAGAAGCAACTGAAGATAAAGATGATGACGGAAAAATTAAAGATGTGTGAGCTTGCTTGTGTAGCCCTGGTAAGAAATAGGGCTATAGTTATTTCCTCCTCCTGGTATAAGCTCTGGTAAGGGCAGGCTGCCAGGAGTTATCATGGGTTTCCCCCACCTCAAGCACTTGCCCTGAGTGGTGGAGGTAGGTCATCTGACCCTGTGTCAAAGCAAGAGACACAGGGGCAGTGCCTGCTGATATCATAAAGAGCAGTGCACTTCCTATTTAGTGTTAGTGTTGAGAGTAGTTCTGGAGTTAGTGTGACCCTGGCTGGTCCAGTGGGTGACAAGTGTGTTAGTTAGTGAGCTGGAGGTTACAGTTGGAGAAAGAGGAGCAGCCTCTGAGTAGAGCTGCTAGGATTATAGTTAGCGAGGTGGACCAATGCCTCTCATCCTGCTTAGGGGGTGAGGGAAGAGCTAGCCCCACCCTGGGTGCCCTTGATCCAGGGTGGTGGCAGGGAGGGACTATCCTGGAGGAGAGCGATCTGAGTGGAGTGGATACCCTGTACATGTCTACTGCTGCTGTGAATAAAGAGCTGCTGCTTTTAAGGAAATCCGTGTGTGTGAGACTCTAATCTCTCATCCCTGTGTGGGAACTCTCTATAAGGATTCCACCCCGCGTTCCTGGGGCTTACTAGAGATGGAGGCGCTGCACCACTGAATGAGAACGAAGGCACCCACCCCAGAAACCTGTTCCTGTTATCCCCCATACCATCGCGGGAGACTCAGGCCCTCCTGTTGCCAGCAGGTATGCACCACATAGTCATGTAGCCAGATCCCAGTACAGCGTAGGGGGCCCGATCTGCGATTGCCCCGGGGTCCATGGGTTACACTTAAATTACATTTTATTTGAAAATGAAAGTCAAGAAGAAGATTTTCCAACTACGGATGATAATAGGTCTTAATCGAAAGAAGAGAGGCAATTTGAACATTTTCTTAAATGTACTAACATCCCTCATAAAGAAAATCCTTTACCATGGTAGGCAAAAAATGCCGCAATCTTTCCAGAATTGTCAAAATTGTCAAGATGTTACCTGTCAGCACCTCCAAGCAGCTATCCCAGGGGAAGGATGTTTAGTGAGGCAGGAATTATATACGAAGAGCGGAGGAATAAACTTCTTCCGCGAAATGCTGAAAAACAATTGTTTCTTCATCATAATCTCCCACTGTTGAATTTTAATTATTAACATTGTAATTGCAGTAAAATATTAAAATTGCAAAAAGTTAAAAGCTGGTACTGGTAGTCTTAAGTTAACCAGTTGTTACAAACGGTGTGGTGAAGTACCGACTGGGCAGTCCCTACCTTATAGCGTGCGCTCTGTGCTTGCATATGCATACTATAATAATGTGTGGGAAAATTAATCATTTAAAATTATTGATATAAATATTTCATATTGTTTAAAATGTTAAAAACGGGCACTGGTACTGTTAACCAGTCGTTTAGCATAATAATGATGCATAATATGTAACATGCATAAATAAAAACATTGTTTCTCTGAATCTCACGACGAAGTTCATTCAATTTGTTTTATACACCATTACACGGCGCCGGTTCCACTTCTCTGATGCCAGGTCCGGGTAATGGCCGGGTAGCTAGAAAAGCGCTTTGTGAGCCGGGAACCGGGTAATTTCCGAGTACTTGGTACATCACTACTTTAATATAATCAGCTTCTTAAAGTCTGGATCACCCTGCTAAAATAGCCACATGCCCAATAGATTCTCATGATCCTAAAGGATCTCACACTTCCAAATGTAGACTGCCCCACAGAATTCAATGGGAAGTCACAATAGCTAGGACACTTTGCTGCAGTCATGGCTTTTACCCACCCTGGTATGTTGAATATTTTGAAAAGTTGGTGTACAAACCCAGAGTGTAAACCTCAGAAGTGGGTTAAACTGTCTTGGAGTAAATGTACAGGGATGCAGTATGTAGAGAGAATAGGTGTTGTATGTATGGTATTACAACAGCGACAAGGTTAACATGATGTCCTCATCTGCAGGATCTGCTGTGACCGACGGTGACTTGAAATGACATATGTGGTAGGCACTTGAAGAGGCCAAGTCAGACACACAAGTCTGCAGACGGGTGCCTACTTTGGCATGAAGTATGTAGTGTGCTGAAAATCCCTGTGCCCAAAGGCACACTGCTACGCGTTATACTGGTGTTGTTGTTATTATTACACACACTGGAATCGATATCACCCTTTCATCTCTATATGCCTTTCTTTAAACACAGAAGTGTGTCTTTGTTTTTATTGTAAGTGTATAGTGACAATATCATGCAGTAACTCCTCAGTAACACCGTGCAGTTTTTGAGCTCAGGCTTCATATACGTTCAGATGGTTGTCACTTGTAAACATAATGGATGTTGTATGAGATACTTGAATAACAGACACTTTCAGATCATATATCGTCTTGAATTTAATTCGTGTTTACATTACTAGAAGCATGCGGCGCTGTAAACCTAATTCGGAATTTCACAAAACCACATTTCGGGTCACCATGGTCCATCCTACTGCTTTTATACTGATCTGAATGTGTCACTCCCTGTATATTTAGTAGCTCACGGCACACACGGAATATGACGAAACGATGTGCCAATGATGCATTTCTAGCCCCGTTTTACTGTTTAAATGCATAGTCTAACCATGAAGCGCGTGCACGCCGGGATTCACAAAATCTGAGAAACGCTGAATAAAAGATTTTATTGCATGAGCCCTGAAAAAGGCTGCAGGCTGTGGAAGGGGCAACAGTGTCCACCGAGGCGGCTGGGCATGTTGCAGCCCATAGAGCTTAACGCCAGTGCCCCGTGATGATGTTAAATCTCCGCTGCCTCGTTTCGTATATTGGGTTATGTGGACTATGGCAGGCTTGTATTGCAAACACCATAACTCTGCCTTACAGCCGCATCCCGCCTGAGCTTCTCGCAGCTCACATCACTTTTTTGTATATGCGCGCTGTTTTCATCTGTGGTGACGTTCGCCAAATCCTGACCAATGCCCGTCGGCCGCTGGTCAGGACAATGGAGGCGAGCCGCCCAATCAAGAGAAGGGAAGTCTTGGCGGCAGCCAATGGGCGCTGGCCTGGGCTAAGAGTAATGTTACAGATTGGGAGAGTGAAGAGGCTGCGTATCGATCCCGCTCTCACAGCCATTGCAGTACATTGAGCTCCATAGACACAGCATTGGGTGAGTACAGTACAGCAAAGTGACTGTCTATGTGTGTGCCGAGAACAAGTGGGTAAGTATTACGGCGTGGATAGAAATAAGTCACCTATTTAAAAAAAGCTGTTTTAAAACAGCGAAGATTAGATAAAAGCGAGGACAACCGAGGGAAAGCGGGGATTATAAACAGGATGAGACGCTGCTTATATATAAAAAATATATCATAAAATAACCTACATTTTATTTTCGTACATGTAAATCACTGTTTAGTGGACAGGGAAGAATATGAATATACCAAGAGTTTTTCAACTCTGATACCTATTTAAAAAAAAATATACATTTTTTAAAAATTTTTTTTTTAACCAAGTGGCTTTTAAACTTCTAATGGGTGTATTTGTGTAATGTGCAGTTACGTGGGAGTATACATGGGTAGGTGGGAAAGCCGGTGCTGCATGATGTGTGTATGCGCCCGTATAAGCGGCTTTACATGAGACGGCGGGTGCGTGCAATGTCAGGAGCCATAGAACCGGACCGCGAGCGAGCTCCACACAACACACGGCCATGATCCGAAGGGGGAAACACTGACAAGCAAGTGCTGACCGTGCCCCAGCTGCGGCCGCTCGGCGGGGGGTTTGCTGAGGATCAGGGCGTGTTGGCGGAGGAAGCATAAATTACCTCAAGAGCAAGCTATTGCTTTAACATGGCTGACTGGGGAGTCTATGGTGAAATCAAGAGCCATTAGGTAGTGGGGCTGAGGGCACACCGTTAAAACATATGTATACATATATTTTGTTAACACATGCACTGGTCTCCCCTCCACCCGCCGTGTGACCCTCCTGCGGGTGAGGTGTGCAGAGCTGACCGTCGCGGTAACGAGTTCGCGAGATGGCGGTTGAGGAGGAGCGGGCGCGAGCCTCTCTCGTCTCCTAACATGGTGGTTGAGTGGCGCGCGCCCCCGACACCCTCGCATAACACAAAAGGGAAGAAAGGGCGACTCGCTGCACGAGTGCGCGCTTCTCCTTCCCTTGCCTCGTACGGGCCGCCATTCTACAGCTGAAGAGAAGCGGGAGCGCGCGCGCGTTCTCGCGCCTTCTCCTTCCCGGACCCGCAGTGTTGTAATGTCTGTGGCAGCCTCGATAATATAAGCGAAGCGGGATCCCCCTGCTGCATCTACATAGCCAGCAAAGCGGAGCACTGGGGGTAGCTCTCCCCAGCACCGGACACGCGTTTACTAACAACCTGCCTGACACGGGGAGGATTTCAGGGGGACTTTCTTTCATCAGAAAGCTCTTCTCACAAGATGGAAGAAGAAAAATTGTCATTGTTGACTTTTTTTTTTCTCCCCCTCCTCCTCCCCCCCCTACCTCCCGGAGCTGCGCCATTGCTTGGCAAAGTATATGACGAGGCTGCTAAGAGAATTTAGTTTTTACATTTCCAGTACAGATATATAACTTCAGTCATGTTGCTGTGCAATAAAATCGCCAAGTTCTGCTCGTGTTATTGTCTTTTTACTGGTTTGAAGAAAGTTTGTGTGTCGTGCTTTCCCGTGCGGTAGATCACGGGTTGCACTGAGGGATGAGTAACATTTGAACTATTTGAAACACATGGCAGTCGCAGAACATACTTGTGTTCTAGGCAAACAATTACCTCGCGTTACCCACAATATCCAATGCAGTTTATCATCTTATAAAATGGAAAGGTTACTAGACACATCCTGTGGAACAATTGAATAGAAACTCTAACTCACCAAGTCCTGAACAGATTAAAATATAACTAAGCAATCACAGACAATGGGGGCTGCAAAACCAACGTTATTCACTGATGTTCTCTTAATGGACACAGGTATACTAATACAGCCATTTCATATCAGTCTTCTACAATGTTGTTTTGTCTTAAGAGAAACAGCATGTATCAACATTTTTACATTTCTTAGAATTACAGAGATATTCGTATGTCCCACAATTTTGTCTCAAAATAAAAGTTCGCGTTTTGGTTGGGCATTCATTGCTTTTTAGTTTTAATGCCCTTTTCTTCAAACATCCGAAGTGTGTCCAACAGCCACGGTTGACTACAGGCATACCCCGGTTTAAGGACACTCACTTTAAGTACACTCGCGAGTAAGGCCATATCACCCAATAGGCACACGGCAGTTCACGCATGCGCCAGTCAGCACGTCCTGAACTGCAATACCGGCTCCCTACCTGTACCGAAGCTGTGCACAAGCGGGGAGACTATAATCTGTTACAAATGCGTTATTTACATCAGTTCTGCACGTATATGACGATTGCAGTACAGTACATGCATCGTGAAGTGGAAAAAAGGTAGTGCTTCACTTTAAGTACATTTTCGCTTTACATACATGCTCCGGTCCCATTGCGTACGTTAATGCGGGGTATGCCTGTATTGGATGGACAATACCAAATATTCATGAGTGAGTCGTAATAAAACATCTTGGCATATTTTTTAATATAGCACACAGCCAGTATGCCTAGTAAGTAAAATCTGTGGTATTGCAGCTTCAATTATTTCGTTTTTGCTTTCATTCTTTAAATTGACACCATGTATTTAGCTGTACTGTAAAAGGTTGTAGTCTCGCTAAGGTCCAAATTGAACAGATATTAAAAGCATGTTTGATCATTAACTTAAACATTATGTAAAGTACAGACATCATTTGCCTTAACATTATCACATAGATGGGAAAAACAGCAATAAGACCAACAAAAGGTAGAAGATGAACAATCTTGGGACAGGGCTTTTTGCCTTGTTTATCATTTACTTGCTGCTACCAACTCAATTGTGCCCCCCCGTATCTTAACTTTTTTTTATATAGAGAACTAAACTGTTATGGCCATTAAGTTACCATTATGTAAATTGACATGGCCGTCCTTTTTTTTTTTTTTTTTTAACTCTTTGGTTATGTTACACTGTTTGCAAACATTTCAAAGACTACAAAAACTAACACTTGTTTATCCTTTTTAAAGCATCAATCGCTGTAACTAACCCATTGAGCACACCTCGCTGCCATTTGTTTGTTTTGTTCCTATGTATACCTTGAAATTCCATATTTACAGGCTAAAATGACCTGAAGTTCCACACAATTGCGTTGCAGCCTCAAATGTATTTATTGTAGCCTATCGCTTTGGAGCTCGTCCTTGGTCCCTGTATCTGGGGACCCCCTGGCTCTTGATATTTGTATTAAATTTTTGATACACATACTACAAATCTTTCCGCTGACCATTAATACTTTTTCCATTGGCCACCGGAGCAAGCCTGGCCCTGTGGCCATTGTGTTTGCCCGGTGGACAGCCAGCTTGATCGAGGATCTCTGGATGTCAGGACCATGGAGGACCTCCAGTTCAGGTGGGCTAAGTTAAAATGGCAAGCAGGCAGACCTGCTGCTGTTATATTACACAATTGACCATATACAAGGAAATACAATATGGAACTCGGTTCTGTTTCATCAACAGCTTAAGTTTGATCTCTAACCAGCTTAATATATCGCTAATCGTGTATACATTTGACTGAACCTTTTTTGTTACAGAAACTAATTCAAGATGGGTAAAGGTGATCCCAAGAAGCCAAGAGGAAAAATGTCCTCATATGCTTACTTTGTGCAAACTTGCAGAGAAGAGCACAAGAAGAAGCACCCTGATGCATCTGTAAATTTCTCTGAGTTCTCAAAGAAATGTTCTGAGCGGTGGAAGGTAAGGGTGGGGGACAAAATGGGCGGTGCAACCTTGATATTGATTCCTAACCTATGTGAAACCTGCCTTTTCAGATCGTGTCAATATTAATTTTATGTCCATTTGGTTTTAACTTTACCAGTAATCAAATTCCTCTGTACTTCAGAATAACGCATGTGTTTCTTCTTTATATATAAGCACACCTAACAAAAGGGTGTGTTGTCCATAAAAGCATTTACAAAAGTAGTTATGTATAATTTTCCAGTTTGTCAAAAAATGTGATCAAGCTCAATTTTATAAGTGCTCAATATTATATATTTTAAATGCAGTTACAACCCACCATTTTTTAAATTGTATTGTTCCAGAAACAGTCACTTTTTTGATCTTGTACTACTTTAATTATGCATCAATGTAATACCATTGTAACAAGAAAATGGAAAGTTGTTTTAGCTTGAATACACTTTCATTGGATGCCAAATGTTGGCATTCTAGACTAGTCATAGATTGTAACAAACAAATTAAAGCTGCATCCTAAGCCCCAACAGCAACCAAACTGCAAGGAAAAAAGAAACTATAAAGGTAACTGAGAGCCAATCATGTACACAGCAATTTATACTGCATGGTTTAAGCTGCAGCGAAATGATAAAGTACTGTAGGAGCAATAGACACGAGAAGTGTAACATGATGATCTCTCATTCTTTCTCTTCAAAATAGCTATATCTTTTTCTTGCCTAAAAGCAAAATGCAGTTGGAAATCACTAGATTTTAAGCGCCATGAAGCGATTTCTTAACCTTTTTATACGTTCATAACTGATGTGGGTTGTCTAACTGCTTACTACAAAGTCTTTGTCCCCTCTTGGTTCTAATTGTGAGCAATTCTAATGCTTAAAATTAGTGTCACAAGTAATTTAGGATCTTTGAAAAATAGGAGAAAACTTATAGACCTTCTTTACTATGTAGTATGCCCACGGGGTATGATCTAAAATGTAAACACTCTTTTTGTTGTGCTGTAGCTTTCGTCCCCTCCAAAAAGGAGTGACATATTTATGAAGGCATGAGTCAGGAAATCACAATCACTATTTTATTGTATAATATATGTTTTGAAATCGTGATCTCTAAATAGCTGATCAGTGGGTTCTGAATTCACTTTTGCCTCATTAAGCTTTGAGAATTTATAGAATAATGGAGCATTCTCATCCCAAAAGCAATCTTCTGCATCCAACCTATATATTTCTGCATTTTCTTTGGAAATAGTTTTTTTCCCCTCCGATAAAGAAAAACTAGTAATCCTGTATTATCTTTCTGCAAAAAAACTATGATGCCCTGTGCAAACTCAGACTGGGCTAAACAAGGCGACATGGCAGTGTTTGCTGGAGCTAAAAAGACCTGCTCATTTGCATGGCTTTACACAGGGGCCTGCACTTTAACCACAGTATGGCATGATATGCAACTCTGTACACATAGCCCTCCATACATGACAGAATCTAAGTTAAGTTTTCCTTAGAATTTAGTACCTGGAGTTGATCTTTATAGCCCCAGACTTTATTACACCCTGTAATTGGTTTTGTTTCCCTCTACTGCATGTAACACATTCTACAGTACTGCAGCATAACTCTGACCTGTGATAACGTGTGGCAGCACCCAACTTCCCAATTGCAAATCATCATTTAAGGTGGAACCTAATTAGTCAATTTTAGATAAAACGAACGCCAAGATTCACTAAGCACTCACACTTGGTGGCCCTCGCTAAGAACTGTAAATGGCAATTTGTATTTGAGAACATTTTGAAAGGTGTGAATGGAGAGTAAAAAAATATGAATATGTGACCTCCATATACATAATATATAGTTAATGTGTGTGCTTGTTTTTTGTAGCCCCTGACTGCTAAGGAAAAGGGGAAATTTGAAGATATGGCAAAAGCTGACAAAGTTCGTTATGAAAGAGAAATGAAATCTTATATACCACCTAAAGGAGAAACAAAAAAGAAGTTTAAGGATCCAAATGCACCAAAGAGACCACCGTAAGAGCAATTGTTATAAAGCGCATATACTTCTAGGTGGTATCATCTAAGGAAGGTGGGGGGGGGGGGAGACAGGTTAATCACTACTTTATTTATAAAGATAATTTACGGTTCAGTAAGAAATCACCCTGGATAGGGGGAAAGATGGCGGTGCACAGCGTGCCAACAGGTGCCTCGTGCGTTCCGGAAGCAGGAAGTAAAACGGAAGCTGGATGGCGATTTTCGGTGCAAAATTTAATGAACAGCAATGAACAGCAAAGACATGTTATTAAAAAGAAAAAATCATCTAGAGAAAGAACTCTGACGCGTTTCGTGCATCCACTGCACTTTGTCAAAGTGCAGTGGATGCACGAAACGCGTCAGTTCTTTCTCTAGATGATTTTTTCTTTTTAATAACATGTCATTGCTGTTCATTAAATTTTGCACCGAAAATCGCCATCCAGCTTCCGTTTTACTTCCTGCTTCCGGAACGCACGAGGCACCTGTTGGCACGCTGTGCACCGCCATCTTTCCCCCTATCCAGGGTGATTTCTTACTTCACATATTTCGGGCTGAGAGCACGCTAGAACCAGAAGGACCGTGTGTACAAGGGTTGTGAGTACTTGTCTTTTACACTGTATTGTATTTATTATTATGTTCTAGCTCTAAGGGCTGTTGGAGTTATTATTTAGATAGGGGTCAGGGTCCCTAATTCTTTTGGGTTCCCTTGACATCCCTTTTCTATGTGTTACCCACACCCCTAATTTTGAACATTTTTGACCTTAATACAGTTTACTCTCTATACATTTCCTGGTTCCTCCAACAACAATTGGTGCATTTGAAACGATTAATTAAGCTATATAGCTATTCAACCATCTCCTAAGAGAAGCAATTTATTCAACTTTGAGCACTGGCAGAGAAGACTCTTCTCTATCTATCCCTAATTTACGGTTCATATGGTCTGGTATCTTGGACCATATCTACATCTCTATGTTCTCTACACATAGCTCTGCTGTTCTATTCACATACATATTTTATATTCCTTTCTATATACTGATGCAGCGGCCGTTATTCAAACACTTCACGCGTCATGTACATCGGAATCCCGATTTGAAACCGCGGGGTGAATTCCAGCCTTCCCGCACTAAGATGCGAGTGCAGAAAAACAAATTTTAGTGTTCTGGCTTTTAAAAACATGAAAGTGGCACAGTAGCACAAGTGCACATTACAAATCATCCATTTTATTGCAAACGAAGAAACAGAATCCATGAAATTCAAACAAAACATGCGCGGGTGCCTGGGGCGATTGGCCACATTCATGCTGCGTGGGGAACAGGGAACTGAAAATCGGCGCCGTGATGTGTTCGAATAACGGCCGCTGCATCAGTAGTACTGAGCACCATTACACAACAGTCGTTAAATCTAATGCAAAAATCAAGATCACAACGCCACATGTAGACGTCCCCCAACACACAACTCCTAACTCTGACTAATGACGTTAAAATACACCATATTAATATTTTCTTTGTTTTATTTACTGCAGTTCAGCTTTCTTCTTATTCTGTGGTGACTTTCGTCCAAAAATCAAAGTGGATCACCCAGGTTTGACCATTGGAGATGTTGCAAAGAAACTGGGAGAGATGTGGAACAACACTGCTTCAGATGACAAGGTGCCTTATGAGAGGAGAGCTGCCAAACTGAAGGAGAAATATGAAAAGGTAAAGCCTATTCACAGTATTGCATAATGCACATAGGGAGTTTGCAACCACCATGCTTGACTACAAAGTACTTTAGGAAAAAGGACACATTTTACAGAAATGTAATTGAAATCAATACATACTGCACCATGTTGCTGGCAACATTTCAGTACTGATCGATTATTAAAGGTTTTAATAGAATACAAATTGTGAGTATTTTTAGTAAAATTCTCTTAGTTTTTAAATAAGAAATACAAAAAGCATGTGTAGCATGTTTTTCTTATACTTTATTTTATATTGGTTCACCTTAGAAACATTAAATCTGTGCAGAAGGTGGCACTGTCTACCAACTGAACACATAATTTTTTTTTTTTTTTTGTCCCTTAAGTTTGCCATCAGTAAATGTATATTTTTCTAATAGGTGTCATGATCAAGCAAATAATAGCAAAAACGTATTTATGCAGCTATGTATGTTTGGAGTATGTAAGTGCAATGGCTTCATTGTTTTACCCCCACCACGACCATATGCATTCCTACCAACTTGTGCAAAACAAATTGTTCTAGAAACAAAATGTGATCTTGGAATTTTTTGGGGGGGAGGGTCAGTGTATAGAAGACAACCTTTTTATCTCTGCAGTGTTAAGTCTGTCAACGCATTATTGGATTTGTGTTTTGATTGTGCTTAAACATCTACATGTCCTTTCGTACATCTTCTATATGGCATTTTTATTCTTCAGGATATTGCTGCATACCGGGGCAAGGGAAAGCCTGAGCCAGCTAAAAAGGCCCCTGCCAAGCCAGAAAAGAGCAAGAAGAAGGAGGATGACGACGACGATGATGAGGATGATGACGATGATGATGAAGAGGATGAGGAAGAAGACGACGAAGATGACGATGAATAAGCATCCTCTGGAGCATTTGCTTGTCTATATAGCATTTAACCCCCCTGTACACAACTCACTCCTTTTAAAGAAAAAAAAAATATACGGCTGTGTAAGATTTGTTTTTAAACTGTACAGTGTCTTTTTTTTGTATAGTTAACACACTACCGAATGTGTCTTTAGATAGCCCTGTCTTTTAGTGGTTTTTCAATTGCCACTGACCTTGCCTCGTACAGTAAGGGGGTTGTAAATTGGCATGGAGATTTAAGAAGGTTCGTGTTGGTGCACAGCACAAATTAGTTTATATGGGGATGTAGTTCATTTTTTCATCTTCAGTTGTCAGTTGTTGTTCTGTTTAACTGAATACCACTTTGAAATTGCAAAAAGTTGCAAAACTGTTTTGTTGACATTCTGAATGCTTCTAATTAAATACAATTTTTTTTTTATTACTATTGTTGTTTTTGTTCTGTGAAAGGACTAGAAAAAAGGTATTGGGATTGGTTGAGAGATGGTGCCCAAGATCAACTGTATACTCTATCTTCCTCTGCTGCTTCCTCTATACCTATCCCATGTTTACAGCCAGCTCTTGCGCTTTAGATGTTTTAAACAATATTTTCTCTCGTAAATACAATTTAAGAACAGTTTATAAAAAAATTTCTATCAGTGGAGGTTGATTGCATCCTATAGGGATTCTGCTTTCCTCTTCGTGTTAATAATTTTGTTGTGTAAAAGCCTATTCCAGAACACGAACCCGTTGTGCTCACTTTCCAAATTCTTGATTACCCAGTCACCTGCAGTTATTCTAACCGCTGATCCATTCCTCAAAGGCTTATTACTAAATTGGTCCTTAAGAGCAAGTGTGATAAAAATAGACAAAATACTGTGTTTAACAATGTCTGTCGTATTAGCCTAACACATAAAGGCAAGTATTGAAAACTTTTCTTAATGCAAGAAAATGAATTGAAAATGGCTGAGGTACACATGCCAATGAAAATAATTAGCAAAACGTTTAAGAACATTTTATTTAAAAATATATACTACAGGTGCAACTACCTGAGCACTTTGATTTTAACTCTCATACAGAACACAATGCTCCTAATCGCCGCCACATCCTCCCCCCCCCCCACACACACCCGGCTGCTGACATATGCGGCGCGCCGCCGCTCCTAACGGCCCAACTGTTCCACGACCGCTGCCATGCCGCGCATGCGCAGTTGTGATGGCGACGCTGACGGACGCCACACATGCGCAGAAGCGGCTGGCAGCGGCGTCGTCCCACCCACACGCTCCTCAAGCCCATTGGCAGCGGCGCCATTCAGCCTTCCACTGCCGCGGGCGTTCGCGGGCCCCTTGCGACCGCAGGAAGCGGTGGCACACGGCGCAAACCCGGGCGCAACCTGCGCGGCACAGGGCCTCGGTCACTCATGCCCGTGCCGAGCGCATGTACCCCGCGGGAGGTGTGTGTGTGCAGATTGCGTGCGGGCTGTGTGTCTGTGTGTGCGCGCGTGCTCAGAATTTGCATAAAGGGGGGGGGAGAGGTGGTGCGCAATGTTGCACCCCGCCCCTGGCTGCAGCTGGACACATACACACTGACTGACCCACACACTGACTGACCCACCCACACCCCCCCACACACTGACTGACCCACCCACACCCCCCCCACACACTGACTGACCCACCCACACCCCCCCACACACTGACTGACCCACCCACACACTGACCCCCCCACACACTGACCCCCCCACACACTGACTGAACCCCCCACACACTGACTGACCCACCCACACCCCCCGCACACACTTACTGACCTACCCACACCCCCCCACACACTTACTGACCTACCCACACACTGACTGACCCCCCCACACACTGACCCACCCACACCGCCCCACACACTGACCCCCCCCACATCCCCCCACACACTGACCCCCCCACACATTGACTGACCCCCCCACACCACCCCACACACTGACTGACCCAGCCACACCCCCCACACACTGACTGACCCACCCACACACTGACCCACCCACACCCCCCCAACTCCGACTGACCCACCCACCCCGCACACTGACTGAAGCACACTGACTGACCCACCCATCCCCCCCGCACACTGACTGACCCACCCCCCCCCCCCCCGCACACTGACTGACCCACCCACCCCCCCCCTGCACACTGACTGACCCACCCCCACGCACACTGACTGACACACCCACCCCCCCCGCACACTGACTCACCCACCCCCCCCGCACACTGACTCACCCATCCCCCCCCGCACACTGACTCACCCCCCGCACACTGACTGACCCACCCACCCCCCGCACACTGACTGACCCCCCCACACACCCCCGCACACTGACTGACCCACCCCCACCCCCACTGACTGACCCACCCCCACGCACACTGACTGACTCACCCACACCCCCCCGCACACTGACTGACCCACCCCCACACACACTGACTGACCCCCCCACACCCCCCCACACACTGACTGACCCACCCACACACCCCCACACACTGACTGACCCACCCACACACTGACTGACCCGCCCACACACACACACCCCCACACACTGATCCCCCCACATCCCCCCACACACTGACTGACCCCCCCACACATTGACCCCCCCACACCACCCCACACACTGACTGACCACCCCACACACTGACTGACCCAGCCACACACCCCCACACACTGACTGACCCACCCCCACTGACTGACCCACCCCCACGCACACTGACTGACTCACCCACACCCCCCCGCACACTGACTGACCCACCCCCACACACACTGACTGACCCCCCCACACACTGACTGACCCCCCCACACACCCCCACACACTGACTGACCCACCCACACACACCCACACACTGACTGACCCACCCACACACTGACTGACCCCCCCATACACTGACTGACCCACCCACACGCCCCCACACACTGACTGACCCACCCACACCCCCCCACACACTGACTGACCCACCCACACCCCCCCCACACACTGACTGACCCACCCACACCCCCCCCGCACACTGACTGACCCACCCACCCCCCCCGCACACTGACTGACCCACCCACCCCCCCCCGCACACTGACTGACCCACCCACCCCCCCCCCGCACACTGACTGACCCACCCACACCCCCATGCACACTGACTGACCCACCCACACCCCCCCGCACACTGACTCACCCACCCACACACCCCCGCACACTGACTGACCCACCCCCACGCACACTGACCCACCCCCACACACACTGACTGACCCACCCCCACACACACACTGACTGACCCACCCACACCCCCACGCACACTGACTGACCCACCCACACGCACACTGACTGACCCACCCACACCCCCACGCACACTGACTGACCCACCCACACCCCCCCACACACTGACTGACCCACCCACACACACCCACACGCACACCCCACATGCACACCCCACACACACACACACCCACACACCACACACATCCCCCCCCCACACACACACACACTGACTCACATACACACACACTGACCCACCCTGACTGACACACACACACACACACACACACACACACACACACACACACACACACACACACACGCACTGACTGACACACATACACCCACACTGACTGACACACATACATACACACACACACTGACTGACACACATACACATACACACTGACAGACACACACACACACACACACACACACTGACTGAGACACATACACACAAGGAATTCACACTTAGTGCAAATAGCTAATACAGGGGATGTGTGCCGAGCACGCGCATTATAAGTCAAATTTATTTGCGTTTTGTCACTTAAATTGTATTTTGATTTTTAATTAAAACATCACCAATACAAATACAATTTCTGTGACAAAAGTCAAAGAAGTTTCACTTACTATGCGCGTGCACAGCACACACAGCTTTTTTTTAATATATTTTTGTCCACCCATAAATTATATAAGTGCTGTTTTATCAGGAGCAATCCATTGTGTTTACATTTGCACCGGTGTGAAAAAAAAATTTGATGTAATAAACACGTACATACCTATTTTTTTTAAATGCAGAGCAAATGAAAATGGGACAAAGGAAAAAGCACTCCAATATTTTTAAGTGGGATGCCTTGATATCGGTAGAGGAATGGTGTGCACACTAACACCAATACAAATATTAATTGTAAAAAAAAGAACTTGGTTTGTATAACTGCACTAGGGTACTGCTCCAGTAAAATGCATTTTCTCAATACAGAAAATGTGTTTCACTGCTGGATGCAAAAACTAGAAAAACAAAAATGTGCACTCGAGTCGTTCCCATCAAGTTACACTTTAATACCAGCTGCCAAAGCTGACGTTTTCTATTCAATACAATTGCAATGATGTGGTGTGCTCTGGAAAACACCCTGGTTCTGGAAAACATGCATACAACATATGACACTAGTGCTTTGAGGCATTTCAATTTTATGCAAAATATATCGAGAGAACAAGACCTAATAAAATAACTTATATTTTGTTTCACTGTAACAGAAGCTTGTATTGTTTATACAGTCCTGTTAGGGACTGCAGTAACATTTAGTTCATTGTTTTTCTTATGCCGTCTGCATTTATTTCTCAGCAAGCTAATTAACTTGCATTTTACTTACTGTAGTAACCAAAGGCCAAATGCACATCCAATGTGATCAATTATGTAGTTCATTTATGTTCTTATAAGTATGGTCATTTAGTTCAATATTCTGGTGAAAACATCAAACCTGCAACCAAGTGAAGGTAGACCCCATCACAGTGTTTTTTCCTTTTGGGTTCTGTGGGCATCCCTAAAGGGTTTCCTACAATTTTCAGGTCAGAAGAATACAGAAGAATTTACCATGCATCTGATCTCAGATTCGCTATTAGAGAGGGTTGGGGTTCCTCAGAATTTCATAATATAATTACAGTGTTCCTTAACCAAAAAAGGCTAAAAAATGCTGCCCTATCAGCAAGTCCTACACTACCAATTTGATCCTGTCTTTTGTATTTCCTTCACTGCATAGTAATAATAATATAGTGGGGGAATATATATATATATATATATAT
The DNA here is from genome assembly GCF_040206685.1 of Ascaphus truei. NCBI lineage: Eukaryota > Metazoa > Chordata > Amphibia > Anura > Ascaphidae > Ascaphus > Ascaphus truei. The sequence continues at coordinate 368,319,969 of NC_134485.1, forward strand.
ACACAGTGCTTGACAAATCACCCAAAAATCTACTCGCCGAACCAAAAAATCTACTCGCCACCTAGTCCCGCCCCCAACCGTGCCCCTAGTCCCGCCCACAACCCCGCCCCTAGTCCCGCCCCCGCTTTTAAAAAAATACATAAATAAAATAAATTGAATAAATTCCTAGTAAGAACATTCGTTTTTGACATAAGTTTATTTATTGTATTACATTATACTACAATTGGTCCTTGTTACGTGTGTGTGTGTGTGTGTGTGTGTGTGTGTGTGTGTGTGTGTGTGTGTATGGGAGAGAGAGATTGAGTATGTGTGTGTGTGTGTGTTTGTGTGAATAAATGTCAGATCTAGAAAAAAAAGCCAGATGTGAATGACTGGTTTCCTGAACCCCTTAACCAGTATCTGGACGTCCCCGCTTCACAATATTTAAAGCAGCAATCCCGCCTGGGATCTTACCTGATCCGCAGTCCCTCAATGTCCAGGTACTCTCATTCCCGCAATGTTATACATTGGAGGGGAGGTGTTCCTTACCTGTCTTCTGGGTTGGGGGGGATTCCGATGTCTCCCGGGTGAAGCTTGAGTGAGATCTGGAAGAAAGCAGTATAGGTTATTTCGGTGTAGTATAGGGCAGTTAAGATATACAGGGTAAATAAGATATCCAGATCGAGAGTGTGAGACAGAGAGTGTGTGAGACAGAGACAGAGAGGGGAGAGAGACAGAGAGGACAGAGACAGAGAGGGGAGAGAGACAGAGAAGGGAGAGAGACAGAGATGGGAGAGACAGAGGGGAGAGACCGAGAGACAGAGAGGGGAGAGACCGAGAGACAGAGAGGGGAGAGACCGAGAGACAGAGAGGGGAGAGACCGAGAGACAGAGAGGGGAGAGACCGAGAGACAGAGAGGGGAGAGACAGAGAGGGGAGAGACAGAGAGAAAGAGAGGGGAGAGACAGAGAGGGGAGAGAGACAGAGAGGGGGGAGAGACAGAGAGGGGGGAGAGACAGAGAGGGGGGGGAGAGACAGAGAAGGGGGAGAGATGGGGGTAACTGACTGACGGGGGGAGGCAACTGACTGACCTGGGGGGGTAACAGACTGACTGGGGGGGGGGGGGGGATGACTGACTTTGACTGACTGGGTGACTTTTGACTGACTTGGTGACTGGTTGGGGGGGTGGGATGACTGACTTGGTGACTGGGTGAGGGGATGGGATGACTGACTGGGTGACTGGGTGGGGGGGTGGTATGACTGACACTGACTGACTGGGGGACTTTTGACTGACTGGGTGGGGGGTGGGGTGACTGATTGGTGACTGTGTGGGGGGGTGGGGTGACTGGGTGGGGTGACTGACTGGGTGACTGGGTGGGGGGTGACTGACTGGTGGAGGGGGGTGACTGACTGGGGGGTTACCTCTGGTGTCCTGCACACACACATTCTCTCTCTCCCATACACACACACAAACACTCAATCTCACACACACACACACACACACACACACACACACACACACACACACACACACACACACACACACAAAATCTCTCTCTCATACCCATACACACACACACACACACACACATAATCTCTCTCTCATACCCATACACACACACACACACACTCAATCTCTCTCTCCCATACACACACACACACACACACACACACACACACACAATCTCTCTCTCATACCCATACACACACACACAGGAAGGGACCTGCGCCGGAGGGGAGAGAGGGGGGGGGAACACCCCGCTTCTTCCTCCCGCCCCGCGCGAGCAGCGGGAGCACCGAGGGGAGAGAAACACCGGCAACTGCAGTATCTTCAGACCCGCGCGGGCAGCGGGAACACAGGATGGGGGGGGGGGGAGAGAAACACCGGCAACTGCAGTATCTTCAGACCCGTGCGGGCAGCGGGAACACAGGATGGGGGGGGGGAGAGAAACACCCCGGTTACTTCAGCATGTGACCCGCGCGGGCAGCGGGAACACAGGATGGGGGGGGGGAGAGAAACACCCCGGCCACTACAGTATGTGACCCGCGCGGGCAGCGGGAACACAGGATGGGGGGGGGAGAGAAACACCCCGGTTACTTCAGCATGTGACCCGCGCGGGCAGCGGGAACACAGGATGGGGGGGGGGGCGAGAAACACCCCGGCCACTACAGTATGTGACCCGCGCGGGCAGCGGGAACACAGGATGGGGGGGGGAGAGAAACACCCCGGTTACTTCAGCATGTGACCCGCGCGGGCAGCGGGAACACAGGATGGGGGGGGGGGGGGGCGAGAAACACCCTGGCCACTACAGTATGTGACCCGCGCGGGTAGCGGGAGCACCGGGAGGAGGGAAGGGAAACACCCCGGCTTTTACAGTATGTTGAGACCCGCGCGGGCAGCGGGAACACCGGAGGGGGGGGGGGAAGGAAACACCCCGGCTTTTGCAGTATGTTCCGACCCGCGCGGGCAGCGGGAGCACCGGAGAGAGGGGGAAGGATGTATCAATGTATACTGTATATAAATATTTAAAGTGCATTAAATTCCCCCCACCTGAAGCATCTGTCCAAACTCCTCCATGACCGGATCAGTAAATTGTAAATTATAGGAGCTGACAGAATTATACAGCAGGATATGAGGAGGAGGAGGAGGAGCAGCAGCAGACGCGCATGCACGCACGCACTCAACCCCCCCCCCCCCATTACTTACCCATGCAGAAAGGGCGGTTTGAAGTCCTGGCAACTCCATCCCGCGTCACAGCCAATCAGCTACGATTTTTTTTTTTTTCAAATTTTTTTTTTTTTCCGAACAGGGGATTTTTTTTTTTGCAGAGCAGGGGAAAGGTTACTGGCCACGAGCCAATATCCGATCGCAGCTGGCGAGTTGGCGACCGGGTTTGTCGAGCACTGTATATACATATATATATTAGAGAAAAAGCGCCCGATCCATGTGTAAAATTCAATATTAAAGGTTTAATTTACCACGAACATAGACAATTGCACACTCACACTTTGCCAGTGTATTAAAAGCGTTGTATGGGACAAGCCCATGCACCAAACATATGTCAGACTGCAGCAAGTTCCTTCCGTTCCATCTGGCTGTGAAAACCGCAAGACTTCACTGCTACTGGTGTCACCGTCTCAGTGTCTCTCCGGCAACCTGAATGAGCAGCTTGCAGTTCCTATTCGGCACGGCTCCTCTTGGATAAGATGACAGGGAACTCCTGTGCTGGTGTCTGTGTTTAGGCGTCTGGACTGCTCCACCACCGTAGTTCCTATACCATCCCCTGATGAAATCCGCCGAGTCGGAAGAAACGCGTAGGGTCACATGGTATAGGAACTACGGTGGTGGAGCAGTCCAGACGCCTAAACACAGACACCAGCACAGGAGTTCCCTGTCATCTTATCCAAGAGGAGCCGTGCCGAATAGGAACTGCAAGCTGCTCATTCAGGTTGCCGGAGAGACACTGAGACGGTGACACCAGTAGCAGTGAAGTCTTGAGGTTTGCACAGCCAGATGGAACGGAAGGAACTTACTGCAGTCTGACATCTGTTTGGTGCATGGGCTTGTCCCATACAACGCTTTTAATACACTGGCAAAGTGTGAGTGTGCAATTGTCTATGTTCGTGGTAAATTAATCCTTTAATATTGTATTTTACACATGGATCGGGTGCTTTTTCTTTCTCTTTTTTTCTAATAGGTATCGTTTTGGTGGTTGTTGACCCCAAGAAAGAAGCTGCCCGGACCACATTTTTCCTTTAAGGTTTTTTACACAGTTACAGGACATTTTATTTTCATTTTTTGATCGTGAACATTTTATTTTTTATGATTTCATTTTTCATATTTTGATTATTTTCATGGTACATTTTTTATGTCATTTTTTTCATTTACACATTTTTTCACTATTTTAATTCATACGTGTTATTTATATCTCCATCATCTTGGTCCTTACCACATTTTCTTAAAACTATATATAGTTTGTATATAGGCATCTGTGCAGGGTGTGTCATTTTGCCAATCAGATTCAGAGTTGCAGCAATTTGGGTGTATGCTATCACAGGCGCTGTCTATTAATTTCTTTATTACTATATATATATAATATATAATATATATATATATACTTCCCTCCTTATTGCTACAGCAAAGGTCATCAGCACCTTTCTCCTGGGGGAAGAAATATCTCAATATACTTCTACATTCCCATGTGTACTTGAACATGTTGATTAAATAGAAGTGGGATAGGTGAGCTTAAACTAAGGAGGAGGAGGGACCGCAGACTTAGAAAACAAAGGCCCCAATGGACATCCAATATGACAAATTATTTAGTTCATTGCTATATGTTTTTTCTTTTCATAAGTGTAGCCCTGGTAAGAAATTGGGCTATAGTTCTATCCTCCTCCTGGGTGTAAACTCTGCTAAGGGCAGATTGCCAGGAGTTGACATGGGTTTTCCCCACTTATGACACTGGGTTGTGTAAGTGAAGGTAGGTCATGTGACCCTGTGTCCAATCAAGAGATGCAGGGGCGGTGCCTACTGGAGGTTACATAAAGCAGTGTCACTTCCTATTTAGTGTTGGAGTGTGAGAGTGTCACAGAGGAGAAGTGACAGAGTTAGTGAGTTAGGAAGCAGAGGAGTGATCAGCTCATGAGTAGAGCTGATCCAACTATAGTTTAGTGAGGTGGACCAAGTACCTCTCACCCTGGTTAGGGGGCTATAGTTGGAGGCGCTGCTGAGATCGCTGAGAGCAACAGGACAGGTTTTCAGCGAAGCAAAGCTGAAAGATGTAGGTACACTTTCAGAGCAAGTGCTGCAGAAGGAAGGGCATGTTTGCAGACATGGGGTAGTCAGGAGAGACCGTCCTCTCGCACAGTACACCCTGGGTGCCCTAGGTGAGTAATGTCAATTTGGATAAAGTGGCTATAGCTGTTCTAGTCCCTTGAGGCAGATAGTGTAGGATTCCTGTGGGGGTTAACCTGTTAACTAGTCCAGGGACCTCAGCATAGGGTCTGCACTATGAGTGGCCAAAAGTAGGTTGACGCCCAGTACTTAGGAATGCCAAGTACACTAGCCAGTATCCAGAAAACACACCACAGAGTGCTTGTAATGAACCGTCAGCGAGTGCGGTGTACTAGGAGAGAGTTCTGCTTAGCCTGGGGTATGCCATGCGTTATATTCATTGGTTAGAGCACCATTAAGTGTAGTAAGTGTCTAGGAACGAGTTACACCATAGACACTGAGAGTAGCGCTATCGTGGGATTAGAGGGCTCACTAAAGATGGCGGCGAGAGATACATGTGCTCTGCGGGGCATGGAGGAGGTTAAAATGGTGACAACTGCGTCATTCACTGCAACGTGGGTTGCAGCCGATCCAAAATGGCGACTCCCGCCAAGCCCAATTTGCGCACGTGCTGCGTGCAAGCAGGCTGTGAAAGAAATGTGGCGAGAGATGTGCAGGGGTTTGGCGCTAAACCCAGATCCCCAGCCAAAAAGGGAGCGGCGCGAAAGCCGAAGCCACACCCACTTGTGCAGTGACTGGCCGACAAACGAAGCCACGTTACACAAAGAGAGAGTGCCCCTCCTCTTGTTTCCACCAGAGGGAGGTGGCACACCAAGAACCAATCTCCACAGTCCTCCCCAGCGGAAGGAGGGACAGGAAGTGAGGCTGAGGAACTTCACTTCTGCTTGACTGGAGAAGGAGCTAAGTGCAAAACCAGCAAGCTGAGCAAATCAACCCCCGCGCAAAAGCTGGCTGACCTAAGCATAACCACTTATCAGCTTCCAGGAGGCCTCCTGGTTGTGGAGGTTGATGGCCGAGAATATCTGCGGTGCCTGTGCATCCAATGCAGGTCACCGGGACCGGCCCCAAGTACTACGGCACGGTGCCAACAGTGTGGCACGTTCTACCTCTGGCCTATCGAGCCATGCCCTATGTTAAAGACCCCACGAGTTGCCTCTCCGGTAACGCTGATTGAGGTAGAGGACGCAGAGGCTGCCCTGGTCCCATATGTCACCCCTGTGGTAGGGACCCATGCCCAGCCACCAAGAGATGTCCCGACGGAGGAGAGCGCGACCGCAGTGGAGGTACCGGAGCGGGCCCGTTTCGTACTCATACCCACTTGCGGTGCTGCAAGGACTCGAGGTGATTCCCCAGCGGAGGAGCCGTTGCAGTCCTCGTCGGATGAGAGAGACAGCCTGTCATCGGTGGCGATGCGCCGGCCGGCGAACCACCCCAGCTGTAAAGAAGAAGTTCCACTTACCTTTGAGATGGAGCAGACGAGTCCGGAGGCCCCCCGACGTCGAGCGCTGGTGCGGCCAGAACCGCGTAGAAGTCCCACGGCCGTGGCGACTCCCAGTGCGGCGGAGATGGGATCCGAGACGGCTCCGGAGGAACCGCAGAGTATCGCAAGACAGCGGAGCGGTTAGAGGATACCACCACCCTCTTATTCCCGCCAGATGAAGGAGGAAGCTGTGGAGAGAGAAGGGCTTTAGGCCTACCTGCCCATCCGCGACCCTGATGGTCCACCACCGCCCCTTCCGGTCCTCGACGCACTTCCGGTGCGAGACCAAGGAGCGGATGGAGATTCCGCGGCGACCAGCGATGACGTCACTTCCGGGTCAGACTGGCGCAGAGGCCCGGAAGCTTTGCTTGTTCCCCTATGGAGAGCGGGGTTGGAAGCAGAGTTTGAGAAGCTTAAGGCTCAAGTAGCCCAGAGAGGAGCCCGAAGTGCTGCCGAAAGAGCCAGTAAGAAATTACCAACAGGTCGTGGCATCGCCCGACTCAGAGACACTGTAATGGACTTTGGTGATCCCATGGTCACCGCCCCTAGCGCCATTGCCCCGTCCACTGCCCCGTCACGTGTCGTGCCACCAGGTCCTAGTGGGAGTAAGCTGGATAAGACACCCAAATATTCAACTGATTGGCGGGATTGGATGACAAGTGATGAGGGTTCTGATGGGGAGATACCATTGTCAAGTGTTGTACATGTACCTAACCCCACTGTGTTTATTCCTGTTCCCAGAGGTAGGGCCCGAGGGTCCCAGTCTACTGCAAAAGCGGGTCCTGTAAGTCCCAAACCACCTAAGATGAACCACACGATCTATAAGAATGTCAGAGGGAGGCGTAAAGGCTTGCACTCTAAAGAGGCAGCGACATCAGGTGTATCTTCCAGAGCAGAGTCTGAGGAAGATATGAGTGTGTCATCTTCATATGAGCACCGAGATAAATGGTGGGCACCGTTATTCACAGGGTATCATGAGGGGATGGACCGCACCAGATTTGTGTTAATTAAGAAAGATGTAGTAGATCACTGGTGGGACGTAGGCACCCTATTCCCCATAGGAGGTTGCCGACGAGTTAAACAACAGGTGGAGAGATATCATGCAAGAGGTGATTACCCCCAAAGGCTCATCTATTCTGTATGATGATGTTGCGCCCGAGGAGCCACAGTTCTGGGTACTGCCAGGAAAGGCTGGGAACCGGAAACTTACTAAATTAAGTAGGGCAGACAGAGCCATAGTGACGAGATATCGGCAATCTCATGGATATGAGTTTCCATACGTGCCACAGACGATAATGCAGGAGATCGAGGACCAGAGAGATACCTGGCTCAGAGATGCAGTCCATGAGCATTTAAGAATTAAGTTTGGTAACACCGCTTACATAAGGGAGGATAAAATATGTTCCATGATCAAGGCATGGAGTACAGGCAGGAATATATTCATGCATAATGTCCTGTACAGACCGGAGAATGGGCCTGTACAACCCTTCTTTGTTAAAATTGTGGATCACAACGGGCGGGAAGTGAAGAGGCCTGATCCCCATCATTATTATTGAGCTCGGGTTCTCCATGTTGGGAGTTTCTTGCTGTTATGTCGCCATCATGGGTGTTACAGTCAGTGTACACATATTGATTAATTATGTTTGTATGTTCACAGATTGTTCACCTGCAGGATGGTCCAGAAAATTAGGTCCAAGTGGGGACCATTGAATTCCACCTGAGGGAGAGTGTAGCCCTGGTAAGAAATGGGGTTATAGTTCTATCCTCCTCCTGGGTGTAAACTCTGCTAAGGGCAGATTGCCAGGAGTTGACATGGGTTTTCCCCACTTATGACACTGGGTTGTGTAAGTGAAGGTAGGTCATGTGACCCTGTGTCCAATCAAGAGACGCAGGGGCGGTGCCTACTGGAGGTTACATAAAGCAGTGTCACTTCCTATTTAGTGTTGGAGTGTGAGAGTTTGTCACAGAGGAGAAGTGACAGAGTTAGTGAGTTAGGAAGCAGAGGAGTGATCAGCTCATGAGTAGAGCTGATCCAACTATAGTTTAGTGAGGTGGACCGAGTACCTCTCACCCTGCTTAGGGGGTGAGGGAAGAGTTAGCCCCACTCTGGATGCCCTTGATCCAGAGTGGTGGCAGGGAGGACCATCACAAAGGAGAACAGTTGGTGGACTATGTTGGGGTATGAACAGTTGGGGTATGAACTATACCTGTCGGCTGCTGCTGCTGCCCTGGAGAATAAAGACTGCTGCTTTTAAAGACAAAACCTGTGTGAGACTGGAATCTCTCATCCCTGTGTGGGAAACTCTCTGGTAAGGATTCCACCCCGCATTCCTGGGGCTTACTAAAGATGGAGGCTCTGCACCATTGAACCAGAACGAAGGCATCCATCCCAGTAACCTGTTCCTGTTATCCCCCATGTCATCGCGGGAGACTCAGTCAGGCCCTCCTGTTGCCAGCAGGTATGCACCACACAAAGACACATAGCCAGACCCCAGAACACCTTAGGGGGCCCGATCTGCGATTGGGAGGGGGAATAGGGGCTATATAAGTATGGGTCATTTAGTTCAATTCTTTGGCCAAAACATTTCAAGGCTGCAACCATGTCAAGTAGACCCTTTCAGCAAGTTCCCTTCACCACCAATTTATACTGTTGTAAGCTTCATTTGATTGTTGTACTGGGCAATTTTTGTATCATGTAATCGTGTTTGCAGTAACTTGCATATTATTAGAAAGCCTTCGTCTTTGTGAGCAATATTGCATGTGATTTAAAGCTTTTCTATGTGACTTGCTCCTATCAACCTTTCAATTTATAAACCTGTAATTGAAGGGGGAAAAAAAGCTTAATCTGAAAGATGTTGCTTTAGAAAAAGTTACTACGGTGAGCTAAAAATGATGTTCAAAGTGTCTTACATGAACATCACATTGATGTTCAAGTAGAAATCCTCATACAGATAGTGCAACTGAAAGATTGTAATATGGAAAGAACATTTTGCACAAACAGTACAAATACTGTACATACTTTACGAGTGTACCAGAAAACCACATTTGTCATGTTTGTTGCTTACAAAATAGACCAAGCTTATTTCCTACAAATTTGGCAAAATGGCAGTTATGTTTTGGCACCAGAATGGCTGGTTTAGACTAATTATATGTGTGTTAAAATGTATAAGCAGAAAAGATATTGCTTGCTAATTGAAGCTTGTTTGGCTTTAGGATCACTTACAGATTTTGGAGACTTGGGGCCTATGTACCAAGCAGTGCAAACTGCTTTTTTTGATGCCAGGAAATATTTTTAAAGCCTGCTTGTGTGCAGCTATGTATTAACCTGAATTTTCTCAGTCTGCCACAAAAATTAGTTCTGGACTGCGGCAGGCATAGAAAGTGCGTAAAAATCATTCATTATGTTAAACTTGGCGTAAATCCCCAAAAATCTGTTGATATTGGCACAGGATCAAATTGCCACTACATGGCTTTCAGTGCAGCAGAAGAGGACCAAAGATGCAAAGTTCTGTGGGGAAGATCATGTGACCAGGTAGTCACTAGATACATTTGGTGCACTGCCAGAGAGGGGGCAGGGCTCAAAAGGGGTGTGCCAGAGCCTGTTTCAGAAGAGGCATGGGCTGTAACTTTGTAAATGGTTACTACAGAAACAAAAAATGCTTGTTACATAATACATAAAAAAAAGTAATTCAGAGTTGTTTAAAAAATGCTACACGTATTTTCTTATAGTACAGAACTGATTTATTAAAAAAAAAAAAACATGATGGATATTGCTTGGTCTGCAGCTTTAAAGCGTCAAAATTAATTTCAAATGGCAAACTATGCAGTCATATGTGTGAAGCCTTACTACACACTAGCACATTTAATTAATGTTTTTAGCTCTACAATTTTGACATACAAAATAAAAATATATAATCTTAGTAACAGACCTGTCAACTCTTTCGGATTTTATGTCATCCAGATTTTACAGCCGGTCTCACGGGAGAGGTGTAAATCTCACGGAATCCATGAGTTGACAGGTCCCTACATTCAATGCAGAAGGAGACTCCACTGTTGCCGAAGCCCTGTCCCTTTAAATTCTGGGGCGTAAAGTCTCCGTTGTGGGTGACTGACACGGCTTAGCAGGAGATGTGCAGGTGAGAGGCATGGTGTGCCCCGGAGGCTCAGGTAAAACTGCCCTCCGCTGCTTAACTTTAATCCTTGCACCCTCTGCTGCCCACCATTGAACCTCCACTACCAATTCCTCCTCTACTGCCCTCATACCCTCAATTTACTGTTTGCTATCCCCCTACTTTTATCCTCTTCTGCCCCCCCCCCCATCCTTCCTCTGCTGAAACCTTCATTTACCCTCTGCTATCCCCCTCCTTTTGCCTCCACTGACCTCTCATCCATCCTTTGCTGTTTCCCTCCCTTTACCCCCTGCTGTCCTCCAATCCACCCACTATTGCTCCTTCCATTTGCCCTCTGCTGCCCCCCTCCTTCCAGCGTCCACTGTCACCCTCCTTTTCCACTGCCCACCCCATCAACCCATCTGCTGCCCCTCTCCACAATCCTGTGGAACGGGAAATAGTTGTGAGTTCTCCTCCCAGTGCTGGAAAAGCATTCAGCTCCATTTAAATGAATAATCTCCAGTGCAAGAGATCATGCATAACCAAGAGTCTTGTATCTGTGTGAACTTGTCTTCCTCTTCTGTATTTATCGGTAGACCTTGTGGTCTGTTAGGGCATTCCTCTTTCTTTCTCACTGTCTCGTCTCTTGCTGTACACTAAATGCTCCCCCACAACATGCCTTTGGATTACAAATATTTGGCAGCTTGCAGCAGGAAGGGAGTGTCCTGAGCCTCACATTTCATCTACTTAGTCATGCCTAATGCCTTTTCTTCCTCCGCAGATCTATACTTAGGGATGTCTGTGAACGTTTGCTGTTCAGTAGATCACTTAATGTTGTGGTTTGTCTTATTTTAAGTTGTCCTAACTTCTCTTTTTGCTTTCCCCCCCCTGTGTGGCAAATATGCTGTGTAGCAGTGTGGCTGACAAGCAGTGTTTAATACATCTTGTTTATGTTGGATTTTATGCACTCGTTGCTAGATACACAGGATTTGCATGAAGCTACATTGTGTGAAATTAGTTACATCTGTTAGTACTATAAATGCCTGCAGAACCTTTAACAGGAAATCCTATTCAACTGACACATACTGTATCTGGTTGCTATACGCCAAACAACAAAATACAAACCCCTTTTTAAAGAACTATATTATTTTCTATAAGGTTTATGCCATGCATGTTGATATAACACAAGGGAAAACAAAAACTGGAGTACAGCAGACACCAAGGAAATCCAAAACTGGTAAATTATAAGAGGCAAAAAGGTGATTTTTTTTGGCAGATATGTATCTCACTCGGATCGTCCGGTTCCTTTGGCCCTTGGATTTTCGTGGCTAAATCCCAAAAAAGGCAAATCCGTAATGGCGGATTCAATCTATCCCCTATATTAAAAAAAAAAAAAAAATTAGTTTGAAGAGGTGGTCTCCGGAGCTGAACCATGTTGAATTCCGCTCCTGGGACCGCCTGCTTCCAAAGATACTTAGCTCTGTAGGGTGTGCCAGTACCTCACTGGAGTTTAAATGTCCCGATCACGTGGGCCAATAGGAAGCCATGACCGGGGACATTTAAACTGCAGAGAGATACTGGCAACACCTATATTATTTATTTATAAAATGTTTTACCAGGAAGTAATACATTGAGAGTTACCTCTCGTTTTCAAGTATGTCCTGGGCACAGAGTAAAACAAATAATACATGGTTACAAATACAGTTACATAAATGAACAGGTCTGGAAATACAAATTAATGATTAAATCCATGAATTGGTGCACCTACTACATCATACAAGTTATCACCCCCAGGGATCATCAGGGGCCTCAATTTTAGTCAGCTCATTAGAACCAAGCGCATCATTAGTTCTCCAGAGAAAGTGGTGATGGACTTCGATACTATGGAGTGTAGGTTTAGGGATAGGGGTTATCCCAGGTCGTTATTGCATGAACAAAGGAGAAAGGTGGAAATGCTCGCTTAAGATTCCCTCCTAGGACTCTTGCTAAAAAAAAAGAATACTTTGTCCAATTTATCTCTTCTTACACTACGTGTTGTGGTAAAATGAAAAAACGTCATACTGAAACATTGGCCACTGCTGCTGTGTGATAGGGCAATACAAGCAGGATTTAGGGCTCATCCCCTCTTCATACAAGAGGGATAGGAATATGAGAGATGCTCTGGTTCGGGCTGATATAGTGGGACAAAACCCCCAACAACTGAACTAACTACCGCACAAGTGGGTAACTTTAGACATTGTGGTTGTTCACAGTGTGGCAGTCTACAGGAGGCGGGTCACTTCACCCATCCTAGTGCAGGTTGAAAATTTAATTAATCTGCATTTCAATTCTTTATCTTGGTATTTGGTATATCTTATCAAGTGCCCATGTGACCTGGGGCATGTGAGGAAGACCACATAGTTCATGAAAGACAGTATTAGACAACATAAGGCAGCGATTCGGAGAGGTGATCTAGAGGCCCCGGTGCCTAATCATTTTGTAAGCGTAGGATATAATGTGAGTCAACTGCACTTCCAGATAATTGATCATGTCACAAAATTACGAAGGGGTGGCAAAAGGGTCAGGAGGCTACTCCTTAGGGAGGCAGACTAGATCAGAAAATTGGACATGCTAGCCCCAGGAGGCATGAATAAGGATCTAGATCTGAGCTGTTTCCTCCGAAGAGGAGATCTAGATATTATCTCATACACTGTACAAACTGCTCTTGGTCTAAGGATGGAGATGAGTCGGTCTGTGTATTTTGGAGTGATGATGTCTGCCCCAGAGAAGTTCGGTGGTGGCCATCACTGTTTATGTCAGATTGGTAAAAGGGAATTTTTTCCCCCCCTGAATATGCCCCCTAGGTCCTTCCCCTCCCTCTGTTGTGGTCTCTCTCCTACCCTCACCTCTGACATATAGGTTATTGTTTTTAGCCTAGGGTGTTAATCTTGCTGTCTGATGGATTGTGTTGTCTCGCCTGCCTAGAGATTTGGATCTGCAGCGGATTGGCTGGTTTCTTTAGCCCACGGATTTCAACAGATCGATCTGAAAAAGGGTGATTCACGTTTTGCGGATTTTGTTTTATTATTACCAATACACTCCGCGGATTCCACAATCAGTGGATGGATTTGTAGAATCCATTGTGCGAATTCAGCAATCAGTTGGCGGGTTGTTAAGAATCTGCCAACAGATTGCTGAATCCGCAGATTAGATTCTACAAAAAACGTCCACGGATTGTATCCAATGGTGGTTTTTGATGAATACGTTTGCGGATTTAACAGCGTGAAATGGATTTTGGGGTTTACATCTGCGAAAATACAGGAAACATCTTTGGGTGTATTCGCCCATCTCTACTCCTGCCTTAGTCCACGTAGACAAAGGGTGTATAAAAATCTTTTCTCTCTCCGTTATTTGCTGCTTACCACTATTCGTTTGGAGAGGGAAGTGGTGATTTCCTTCCTCCTTCTGTCCTATTGCGTATATGGTGAAGGGAGGATATGCTTCTTTTGGAGATGTGATATGAGACCTCCTATCAGCATGATATTTCCATAGGATGACTAATTGCACCTAATTTTTTGATACATTTGTTATTTATTATTTTAAAAGCATTCTAGAAATAAAGAGATCTTGACACTTTTTTTCTATTGCTTCTCCCAGCCATACATATTTATTTTGTGTTATCGATGGCTGTAATACACTCACCAAAAGGGTTGAGGAGAGATTGGGGTTATTATGTATGGGTTGTTGAATGGATGCACTGTGTGGGCATTTCACTTATGTTTTCTTTTTGCCCGATACTGTTGAAGAAACTGATGGCTGCCGTGGTGGCGTCCTGTTGAGGTGCTATAGCGATCAGTGGCGGAATCTGTTTAGGGAGAAAGTAGGCATTATCTCTACAATGCAGGCTGCACCCATAACAGCACGTCAGAGATCACCTTAAGAACGGGGATAGAGGTCCTGTTGCGGATTGGTAGACAAGTGATACTCTTCCTCAGATTAGATGGGTGGTCACATGACTGACGTGATGCCGTCAAATGTGATCACAGGTATTTAAAGTTAGAAAGGAGTGAAACCCCTGAGACACTCCATATGAACATTTGACTCTGATGGAAGCATGGGGAACAGCTGTATCGTGTGAAAGATCAGTGGATGCTGGATGATAGAGCCCCCTGCTTCTGGCATTGAATCTGTGTAGCAGCACTTTGGACAAATCAGAGGATCATTTAAAGGGAAATACCACTTTTAGGTGGGAACAGGTCTGAAGAAGGGCCTCAGTGCCCAATACGTAGCTCCCCTTATTCATGGACACTTGGTATTTTGTATCTAACTTTGCAGGTCTGATTTTCAATGTTACTAGCACTGACTTTTAAGTGTGTGTGTTCCTTTTGGTGTTTCTGGCTCCCTTGTTTTTGCCCCCTGTTATTGGGATCCTCATGTGTGGTAATGGGGGCCACCCCCTTGGGAGCCCTAACCACCCTTCCTGGGGCAAATACCACCTTCACCCTTACCCTTGCCCCCCCCCAACAAACCCACCCCCCTCATCTAGATTAATGGCCAATACCCGATTAGCCACATATGGCTAATAGTGCTTTTGGGCATTTGAGAAGAAAAATACACATGTATGAAACAAAACCCCCAGAAATACATAAAAAATACTTTTACATTTAATGTTCACCATAAAACCATTGATTGTCACTGTGGCTGCCTAAGTCCTCTCAATGTGGGCCTCCTCAAATGCCAATGTGGCTGTCAAGGGTAAGATATAATTGAAAAAAAAAATACATTTACAATATTAAAATACATTACTGTAACAATGCTCGTCTCTAGACAGGAAGCGACCCGTAGGGCTGATGGATATTAAATCACTGACGAGAACCGTGAGATAGTGTCCTGAATTGAGTATGGAGTAGTCGGGTCACATGTAGTGGTCAAGGCAGGCGCTAGAGGAGCAAGTTTGGGCCACAGGCTAGGAGCAAGGCTGGGTGCAAACAAACCGAAACGCTGGAGTTCAAATTTCTCCTGACCTTCCACCATAAGAAGACTGGGAGGGTAAGAAAAATAATTTTGGATGTAGGGCATGAGGTGACAGCCAAGAATGACAGAAGATATTCTCAGGCTGGCAGGAATGGCGCTGGGTACCTTGAATTGGGCACAAGATGGCTACAAAATCTTTTTGACATCTCTATGAATCTTCGGCCACCAGAAGATACGTGATAAATACTTGAATGTCTTCTTTACTCCAGGGTGGCCAATGAAATTGGGCTGATGTCCCTAATCTAGAACCTCTTTGCAAATGTATATAGAGTCTTTAAGGAGGTAAAGATACCTAAGCAGAAACTTCTGACTGTGCTTGCAGAACTTTCTTCAAAAGGAGAGATGAGACGGATGACATGAGGCAGGAAGGGGAAATAATGGGACCATTACCAGTCTCTAAAATCTCTTTTCTAGAAAATGTTCTGGCCAAGGCATCCATCTTTATATTCGTTGGACGTGAAAGGTTGGGAGAGTGGAGAACCTCTGACACTGGGTGAGGAACTGGAGAACAAGTCCCAGAGCAGGGTTTTCCCCATGCTGTCACCTGACCTGTGACCGAATCGATACTGGAGTTATGTTGCTGTAACCATGGGAAACCCAACAAGATGGAACAGGTTGGTGAGCAAATTATGTCAAAGATGAGGGATTCCTTGTGATGAATACCCACTGTAACGAACATTGGGACTGTTTCTAGAGTAATCGTGCTGGGAACAAGAGGTCTTCCATTAATAGCTTTCACAGCTATGGGAATTCTCTTGGGATGTAGAGGAACGGCATGAGTTGCTGCGAAGGACTCGTCAATTAAGTTGCCTGCAGCACCCATGTCCACAAATGCCTGTATAGACATTGACGAAGTTCCCCAGGACATTCTGACAGGAATTGGAAGCCATTGACAGGACCTTGGAGGACAAATAACAGAAATGCCTTGAGCTGGTTCTCTAACACTATTTAGGTACTCGATGTGATAGTAGGGGTTAGCCAGGCTATCAAAGAAAGGTTTAAGCCTGTTTGGTTACCCCTGATCCGTGTGTTGGGTTTATAGAGTGTCAGCTATTGAGCCCAGTAACTGTTTTTGCATCATGTATAATTATGCGGTAATAAAGTATTTGATGTGTTTTACCTTTCCAGGAGTGCCAGCAAGCAGAGATTGCTGTGGTATGAGTTTCAAGGGGGGGGGGGGGGGGGGGTTGCGGAGAAAGTGCTGTCAGAATCTGCCTAGCTAGTAAGGGTACAGAGTTGCTAGTTCCCCTAAAAATGTACCCAGGAATCAGGTCTAATTCCTGGATACTTTAGGCACATGTCCCGGCAATATCTCCCCTTGAAAACACTTTCGCGACTCACCACTAGGGGTTCCCTGCTTCAGCACAGACCAGAAAGGTAAAAGGGGCATAGTGATGTGAGGTGTCCCTGAACCAGCCAAGGGGTCCCTAGGTTAATGGGGATACCCAGTAAATGCAGAGGTCACCCAGAACCGGTATAGGGGTTCTGAGGTGCTCCAACCATACATATAAGGTTGTGAGGGGATTCTTAGAATCCGTACTAAGTCTATGCAATAGTGGGTGGGGAATATGGCTAGTGAAAAATAAAGTGCAGCTTTTTTATTCTATTTCCCATACCAGAAAGACTTAGGTTTTTAAAGTGTATATTTTATTAACAAATGGTGTTAAGTACATATATGATTTGTGCACAGTAAAATGAGGCACATGAATGAAAAGTGTTCCTATAGCTACAGGGATCCCTATATCACATAGGGGTACCCCAATTAGTGCCAAGGTGTCCCAGAACCTGTATTGGGTTTGTGGGCTATGGAAGTCCACTGGAAAGTATAGAAAACCCTGACTTGTTATGGGGCTTTTGGGGTTCCCTGTTTCGTAGAAACTCCAGATTTTGAGAGTGTACATTTTAGGTGGGATATTATAGCAAAAATGTATTCCTTTTGTTTGCAGGAGTTCGGAGGCTCCAGCTGCGGGTGGTTCCCTTTTTCTCCCAGGCGTTGCTCCTGCTCAGCTTGGCGGTCACGAATTCGTAGATCCATATGTATAAACAGAGCAATTAGGTCCTACAAATCGGTAGCAACATCTTGGTAAGTAAGCTCATCCTTCAGAAGCTCGGATAGGCTCTGCCAGAAGATGGTTTCTAGAGCCTGGTAATTCCAGCCCATCTCGGCAGCTTGGGTCCGAAATTCAATAGCGTATTGCCCCACAGGGTGTGTGTGACGGTGAAGGGGTAACCAGGCCATCAATAAAAGTATTATGCCCGGCTGGTTACCTCTGAACCATATTTGTGGGTTTAGAGTGTCAGCTCTTGGACCAATTGGTTGTACATGAAATGTATGTGATTGTGCAACAATAAAGAGTTTATGTGTGTTTTATCTTTCCAGGAGTGCTAATCAGTGGAGATTCACAGGCTATGAGTCATGGGGGGGTTTGCGGAGAAAGTGTTGTCACATTGTGTCTAGGTAGACGGGGCCAAAGAGTGACTGGCCACCCCCAAAATGTATCCGGGAATCAAGTCAGATTCCCAGGGACATATAGGCACAGACCTCTGGTCAGAATCCTCCCTTGAAAACAGTTACGCTACTCACCGCCAGGTTCCCTGCTTCAGCACAGACCAGAAAGGTGAAGGGGGCATAGGGATGTGAGGTGTCCCTGACACAGTCAAGAGGTCCCTAGTTTAAGGGGGATACTCATTTAATGCCCATGTCATCCAGAAGCTGTATAGGGCGAGACTCACCACTAAGTTCCCTGCTTCAGCACAACCCAGGAAGGTAAACATGGCATAGGGATGTGAGGTGTCCCTGAAACAGTCAAGGGGTGCCTAGGTTAATGGGGATACCCAGTAAATGCCCATGTCACCCCGAACCGGTATAGGAGTTCTGGGGGGTACTCCAATCAGCTACAAGATTGTGAGGGGACTTTTAAAAGTCCAGACCTAAGTATTGGATAGACTGGAGTGTGGGGAATATGGCTAGTAAGAAATAACATGCTGCTTCTTATTCTATTTCCCATAACCCACAGACTTTAGATATTTTTAAAGTGTATATTTTAGGGAACAGTGTGTTTTTTAAAACATATGCTTGTGCACAGAAATGAGCTGGAAATTTCACAACTAATGCTCTGACAGGACCCTGGGCTACCAAGTGGTGCCATGAGGTCTGGCGGGACATCTGGAGATGAAATCCCAGAGGATGTCCAAGGTGTGAAGACCATTTGGACTGGAGGGTAGGATTCAATTATCCACATCCTCAGATCAATGGACACCCTTTGAATGTCCATTTGGCCCCCCTAGACTGGCCGGGGCCTGTCACCGTGTGTGGCACTGAGGGATTTTCCATGCCCCTTGGTTCATTCAGATTTCCAGGTAACCCTTTGCGTCCTATCAGCCCTGCTCTGATTAGCTGCTGAGAAATTTCTCAGGCTTTTTGATCTGGCAATAGTAATTTGGGAATGAAACACCAGAGGTATTATAAACCGCTGCGCGACCCAGATTTTCAGTTCTCTAAGGTTCTCTTAGGCCTCGTCCATGGTTGCTGCTTGCTGGCGGAGGCGCGCTCCCGCTCAGCACTGAGCCCCTACAGCCGCAATTAGAGCGGCTTTAGTAGGGGCTCACCTACGCTTCCGCAAGCACGCGGAAGCGTAGGTCTTACCAGAATTTTACATTTCAGCACTCGCCGGAGCGCAGGGCCGGTCACGTGAGCGGTTCACCCAATGAGGGCGAACCAGCTCCGTGACGTCACTGGCCCGCCCCCTGACGGCGCGCTGTCTAAGGCCAGGGAAAGCACCCGCTTTCCCTGAGCCTCAGCGTGTCTCAGCACGCCCGCCGGAACCATGGACGAGGCCTAAGGTTCTCTAAGGCTCTCAAAGTTTTCTAAGATTCTAAGCAGCAAGTGAATTCCAGCCCTTTGGAGAGAGAGGGGAGCTGTGGCGTTTGGAACGGCAGGGTGATTACAATTACAATACTTTTTAGGGTAAGGTTTGGATTGATAAGTCCCTACACCTAGGAAAGTATAGTTTTTTCAACCCCAATCCCAAGTAAGTGTGTTTTCTCATGTTTATTGTAATCCACAGTGTGTACGTCTGTTTCAATGGAATAAATCACAATTTGTTTTACTTCTTGGTTTTGCCCAGTGATATGATCCCGGTATAAAGGTGTAATTGCCTGGTCTCCCGTGACAGTGTGTACCCTGACAAATCCAGAGTAGTGACTTTTAGGCAGAGGATATCCATCCTGGGGCCTCAAAGACCTGTCGAAAGACCTGGATGAAGGCTGTAGAATAATTCACCAGGGAACCATTTCTCTCCCATAATGGAGA